>NC_141602.1:45080141-45239360 GCF_047967505.1 Dipteris shenzhenensis | reverse complement strand
GAGCATAGGGTCAAACCCTAACCCTAAGCCTAAAGGGTTCACATGTATATCTTCATGTTATGTTCAATTCAACTTAGCATACAAGTAGCTATATCGTGTGCACTCCTCTCTCTCTCTCCCTCTCTCAATTCTGCCATCATGGTATTAAATCCCTAGGTGCTCGCAAGCCCTTGCATCTCGTCAAGGCATTAAGCCCTCCATGTGTGAGGCATTCTTTGATCCATTGAGAGAGACTTCTCATTGAGAGAGAGCACAAGACCTTGTTCTATCAAGTCACAAGCCTCCCTTTGAGGAAGTTTTGTTCCTTCTTCATCTCTTCATGTAGAGCTTTTCCTCATCTTAGATTTGAGGCAGAAAGCTTCTAATTCCCAGTTTTGGAGGGTAAGTTATGTTTTTTTTGGAGTTCCTCTTTTATTGAGTCCTCTTGTGAGGTTCATGGACATTTTCTATAAGCTTACTTTGAGACATCTCTGAGTTTACTTGTGTATTTCCTGTTCTATAAAAAGCTTTGCCTCTCTATTTTCCTCCAAGAACCACACACGGCTTCTACATCTGCAAGCAAAAATGCCTCATGCAATGAGTAGCATATGTTGGGATAAGTATGGTCAAGGGCTTGCTCTAAGGTGCATGTGTGCATCTAGAGGAGTCACATGTGTATGTGTGTGTGTTGTAGAAGCACATCTAGTGCTATGAGGTGTCTAGTGTGTGACCTAAGTGATGATGTAAGCCAAAGGCCCCACATGGGAGGTTCCTTTGATTTAGGCCAATCCCACTGATGTAGGGGCTGATTGCCACTGATATAGGGGAGGTGCCTACACCATCCTCTCTTTATATATAATGGAGGACATTCCTTCACTCTAATACATGGATTTTGCCTCACTTGATCTCTCTCTCTTTGTGCCATGATGCATATCTTATACCCCACACTCTTCTACATTTGGTATCAGAGCTAGTAGGCTTTGGAGAACTCATTTTGGTAGTGCCACCTCATCATCTTCTCCATCACCTCCTTTTGAGCTTTCTTCCTTCTTCCTCTTCAGAAATGGCTTAGCTTTATTCTCCTCATCCCTTGCGTCTTTTGCCAAGCCCTCCTAGCTAAAGACTCTACCCTATGAGGCGCTCCTTTGGCTCAGAGCATTTCCCCAGAGATGGAGTATATCACCCACATTGATCTAAGGAAAGTTTGACAAAAAAATATGCAATTCTGCCTATTTGCTCATCCATTGCCAGAGCCCTTCTAGCACAAGTTGGTCCATTTTAGAGCTTACTGCTGGTGAATTTTGAAGGCCAATGCATGCTGGAGCAAGGAGAAATCAAGGAAAAGACAATCAAAGAAGGTGCAGCTCTCCCAGACAAGAAGGCACACCATTTCACCTATGCTCTGTAATGAAGCTACCTTGGTATTCAAGCTTTAGATTTGGATGGAAAGCCCTCTCAAACTCTTCTCCAATTGTGTGAATTATGCCCTCCAAGTTGAGCTAGTCTTCTACAAAGCATTTTTGACAGTTTTGGACATTTGATGCTAGAGTGATGTTTGAGGATTGAAGTAATGCTAAAGTACAAATCACAGAATTTCAGTTTGAAATTCAGTTGGGACTGATCTCTTGTCAAAATGCCAAGATCTGAAGGTTCTTCCAATGCTAAGCACTTGAAGAAGACTACAAGAAGGACAAAGTTCAAAGTGAAGAAGATCCCAACCAAGAAACTTTGGGAGAAGCCAACTGGGTATGAATATGCTAAACAATTAGAATTTTCTAAATTTATCTCTAGCAATCTACATTTGTATGGTGAGGGAGATTTCTTTGTTCAACAAGATTAGTCATTTTGTAAGAGAGTAGACACTGCCTAAAAAAAGGTAAGACCCTCTCATGGCTACTTATAAAATTGACAAGTTCAATGGCCAAGGCTTCCATACTTGGCAGCTGAAGATAAATTTTATGCGTATGAAAGAAAATCTATGGGACTTAGTCAAGGAAGGAACTCAATCCTCTTAGGAAGGTGAATCAACTACAACCAAAGGTAAAGGAAAGGCCGCTGACTCTACTTCTACACCTGCAGATGCAAAAAGGATGGAGAAGGCCTATGCAATCATTGCATTAGGTTTGGGTGATGATTATGTACACCACATTTTAGATTTGGAATCCCCTTTTGAAGCATGGCATAAGTTAGACATATTATTTGGTGCTAGCTCTCATACCTCCAAATTAAATTTGAGAATTAAGTTCTTTGAACTTAAAATGTAGGGAGATAATGTTGCTGTAGATGTCACCACTATGAGGAGTCTTATGACACAACTAGCCTCAATTAATTCTCCTATCATTGAGGATGATGCTATGGCAGTGCTTTTGAAGAGCATGCCTCAAAACTTTGACTATGTGGTTACTACTTTAAAGAATCTTCCTCAACCCACATTAGAAGGCATCATCAATGCGTTACAAGAAGAGGAAAGAAAGAACACTTCAACAATGGGCAAAATGCACATAGAATCACTTGCAATGAAGTTTTCAAAGAGTAGGTACAAGGCTTGCAAACACTGTGGGAAAAACAATCATCTTGAGAAGGATTGTTATAAAATCAACCCTTGCTCTTATTGTGGCAAGAATAATCACACTGAAAAGTTTTGCAATGAGAAAAAGAGGACTATGACAAATCTGGTTGAAGAGAGAACTCCATCAACCAATGAAGCATCCAACTTTGTGGCAAAAGACAAGGGCTTTGCCTTTTGAGCAACTCGTCTTTGATTTTTTTAAATCATCGCTTGGTCAAGTTTTGAGGTTCCCTGCCTGGAGTAGTACTCCAAAAAGAATGTCATGTGTTTTGTCTTTTGTAAATCACCTCTGGTCACCATATGATGTAGGCCATGTGATATGTGTTTGGTCTATCCCATTTTTGTAAACCTTGACCCTTGGGCACCTTTGCTCTAGCATGAGATCCTAGCCATAGATTTATCCTTGACCACCATGAGATGGCATGTGTGATCACCATGAGATGGCATGAGAAACTATGTGACTAGATGTAAATTTTACATTGCAAGAGGCAAACCCTTGGGGGGGGGGTTATGTTGGGATAAGTATGGTCAAGGGCTTGGTCTAAGGTGCATGTGTGCATCTAGAGGAGTCACATGTGTGTGTGTGTGTGTGTGTGTGTGTGTGTTGTAGAAGCACATCTAGTGCTATGAGGTGTCTAGTGTGTGACCTAAGTGATGATGTAAGCCAAAGGCCCCCACATGGGAGGTTCCTTTGATTTAGGCCAATCCCACTGATGTAGGGGCTGATTGCCACTAATATAGGGGAGGTGCCTACATCATCCTCTCTTTCTATATAATGGAGGACATTCCTTCATTCTAATACATGGATTTTGCCTCACTTGAGCTCTCTCTCTTTGTGCCATGATGCATCTCTTCTACCACACACTCTTCTATGTAGCATAGACAAAAGCTTCATGCCTCAACTATTAGCACCATTTGCACATTTCACAGGGCTAGCAAGCCAGAAAGGCTCACAGGTGTCTAGCTCCAACTACGACAGCTCCTCACAAGTGTTGTACAAGCTCCTAGCCTCATCTTTCTCCATCAACTTCCATCTTCCACAACAAGGTGGCCTCCTCAAGCACTCACAAGGATGGCTAGTGTTGGCTCTTTCCTACTGCTTTCATAGGAAGAGCTGGGTTTTCTCAGTATGCAGGGTTCTAAGGCTTTTTATCACCTATAAATATATTGGGGTTGTCGTTGGAGTATACGTGTAGCTTAGGACCTCAAGTCGTGTTCCGGTGAGAGATGTATGCTTAAGTGTGGTAAGCAGACATAGCATGCACGTGTAAAGGGAACGTGAATCATCATGGTTGAGGTAATAAAGGTTTTCTCCTTCATTGGGGGTTGTAGGGTTTAGGAGGAGTTTAAGGGTTAGGAGGAGGTTCCAGGGTTTAGAAGAAGTTCAAGGGTTTAGAAGGAGTTCCAAGGTTTAGAAGGAGTTGTAGGGTTTAGAAGGAGTTCCAAGGTTAGAAGGAGGATCCAAGGTTTAGAAGGAGGTTCCAGGGTTAGAAGGAGTTCCAAGGTTTAGAAGGAGTTGCAGGGTTTAGAAGGAGTTCCAAGGTTAGAAGGAGGATCCAAGGTTCAAGGTAGAGTACATGGTGGAGAACTCGTCTCCCTCATAGATCATGGAGTTTAAGGGTTGAGGAACAAAGGGTTTAGGGGGAGCATAGGAGTCGGAGAGGAAGAAGGTGTAAGAGCATGGGGAAAAGTAGAGAGAGAAGGGAGGAGGAGGAGGGGGGAGGAGGAGAGAGGAGGAGGAGGAGGAGAGAGGAAGAGGAGGAGGAGGGAGGAGGAGAGGGAGAGGATGGGTTGCAAGGTTGGAGAAGAGGGGAGGAGGAGTTGGGACATGCTTATGGACGTGGAGTGCAAGGAAGCATGGACACTTGAGACAAATGCTTGGAATACCAAAGTAGACTCAACACAATGCCCCAAAGAGTGCGGGCTTCATTCCATTATGGGGTATTTATACAAGTTGGAGAGCTTCTCCCTTTGCATGTAGGAATTGTAACACATTCTCTCTCTACATGTAGAAGTCGTATGTAGAAGTTGTAACACATTCTCTTTCTACATGTAGAAGTTGTAACACATTCTCTCTCTACATGTAGAAGTTGTAACACATTCTCTTTCTACATGTAGAACTCGTATGTAGAAGTTGTAACACATTCTCTTTCTACATGTAGAACTTGTATGTAGAAGTTGTAACACATTCTCTTTCTACATGTAGAAGTCGCATGTAGAAGTTGTAACACGTTCTCTTTCTACATGTAGAACTCGCATGTAGAAGTTGTAACACATTCTCTTTCTACATGTAGAAGTCGTATGTAGAAGTTGTAACACATTCTCCTTCTACATGTAGAAGTCGTATGTAGAACTTGCATGTAGAACTCGCATGTACAAGTCGTATGTAGAACTTGCATGTAGAACATGCAAATTGGATTTCTAAGAGGGATTATTTCTAGCCTTATGCAAGTACAAGTGGAGCTTTGCCGCTACTCTACACACACATTCTGTTCTACCTAAGTCCATATTCGCACAAAGTCAACATACTCCCAGATCCATTTGATTACCCGTCCTCGGGTTATGGCTTATTTTGATTTTGTAGTTGGGATGCCATGTGCGTAACCTAATGACTGTTGAGCTTGTGGCATGCGAGTCATTCCAGCTGTAATGCTTTTGCACCATACAATATGTGGTGTGTAGTCAAGAAGCTTATCTCCTCTTAAGGAGGGGTAGACGGTAGTAAATTTTAGAGGGGATCTCGTTGCTAAGGTTGCAGACTCTGCCATTAAATCTTCTTGGGAAGAGGTTTGGCAGGGGTCTCATTGTTGAGGCTGGCATTTCTTGCTATCTTGCATACATGTTGGATGCGATTGCACCCGTATCATTGAGCTTGTAGATAAGTTTGTATGCAAGTCTGATATATTTGCATTTAGGAGACGGCTGTGAAGTTTGGCAGGGGTTTCGTTGATGAGGCTGCAGACTCTTTTGCCAATTCATCTTGAGTTTTGGCATAGCTTCTTGTCTTGCTTGTGAATTCATTGCATGCTTTGAGAGTAAGGAATGAAAGTGTGTGATACTATTATTGATGCAATCTATTATGTGCCTATGCAAAATCGTGTAAATGCATGTGATGTGTTGATTAGGTAGGGACTAACTATATGCTTATTTGTGGGATTTAATAGGGAAACTAAGACTCAATCATCCCTAATACAAAATTGATTAGGTCTTCCTAAATGTGCAAAAACGTGCATATGCTAGTGAGTGTGCGTGTAACAATCTACTGCAAACTATATGTCCAAAAACGTGCATATGCTAGTGAGTGTGCGTGTAACAATCTAGTGCAAAGTATTGAAGACTTGGGGTTCCCAAAACTTTATTATTGTCGGGGATGGCTTGCGTGATGATGTTGTATCGCTTCAATTGGCTCCCGTTTATGGTTGTGTTGAATTGGACTCCATCCAATGTTGCTAGTAGCACAGCTTGAACTTTAGTGGTCTTGGCATTGCTATGGGGACACTGCCACTTGTGTAATTATAACCAATTTGTTTCGCTCTTTAAGACCTTTTTTTCTTTCTTTCTTTCTTTCTTTTCTTTTCTTTTCTTTTTTTTTTTTGGGGTGAATTCTCTTGATCGATCTTCATACGCACATGTGGCTTATACTTTCTAAACTTCTTATGCTGGGAACTGTGGGGTAACTTTTCCACTGGGAAGTTGTTCCCAAGTAAGGGTTCATTTGTTGCACATACTCCTAGTCCTCAGGGGACCATTCAAGAGGCGGTGATTCTGATGTTGAGGGAGCTGACTTTGCAAGGTACAGTTCGACGATCCTTGATTGGACTCCTTCGAATTCATTGAAGTGCTCGCAGCCTTGGCTTTTTTGCGATTTCAGCTTTCTTGCAAGATCTTCTGTTGTTATTCAACTTTGGAGGTTCAACTTTTGGGAGCTCGACTGCCATTAGGGCATGCAGAATGGCTAAGTCATTATCAAAGATTTGACCTTCAATTTTAGCATTTGCAGCCTCTGTTTCAAGGTCCCAAGGAAAATCTGCATCATTGGTATGGGTACCTTCTTCAGGTTCATTATCCCACTCAAGGTCAGCCATAAAGAATGGCATTTGTAGATCGATTGGTTCTTCATGTTGGAGTGGAGGATCTACCTATAGTGCCTTAGCATCGATCTGTGAGAAGATGGGGTCTAATGAATGGCAGTTGTCGATGGTTGCCAATGTTTATATCCAGTTATTGACATTGCTTTGTGAGTCACCCGCTATGGCATGCTGTTGTAAGGGAGCTGATTTGCTTGAGATTGTTGTTGAATATGTGTCAGCTAGGCACAATTGGTTTAATAGCTTCTGTCCCCACATTCACACTGACGGCGGTGTCAAGATTCTAGATTGTTAGTCTATCAGTTCCCCAGTCATGGAGGACTGATGCTTCCCATAACCAAGGACGTCCCAGTAAGATTTGATAGGATTTTTTGGGGAGATCCAAGATTGTGAATTGAAGGGAAAAGTGGACTCCTATGATCTTTGTGGACACGCCATTCACTATCCCCAAGGGTTTAGCCCATGAATCATCGGCAAGGCATATGTTGAAATTAGCCTTCTGCATTGGTGGGAGACCCCATTCTTCGTAGAGCTCCTTTGATAGGACATTTACACGTGCTCCACCATCCACTATGGCTTGGACTTCATTGACGTGGCGGTACATTATGTTGAGTCTGTTGTTGGAACAGAGGCTCGAGTACAGTATCAATACTTTGTGGGGCCAATCATGGATTGGGTCTTGAGCTTGTTTCTCAGCCTCAAATTGAGCTTGTTCATTTTGTACCCATTGTTGAAGTGCCTAAAAATGAGCCTTCTCCACCGCTGCATTCGGGTATGGAGCTTCTTTTATTAGAGGTTCAGGAGTTGATGTGGATGAGCTCGGTTGCTCATTACTTGGCGGAGGTGGAGGCACTTGTGCTTTCTTTTTCAGAAGTCGCTTTGGTTGGATTGGAATGTTAGGGTCCTTGGTGGCCTCCTTCTGTTGGCGTGTAATTACATTTACAGGTTGTGATTTTACACTTGCCAGACCCAAACTTTGATGGTCCACCCCAATGATGCCAATGGGGATGTCAGGCTTAACCTCTGTTTGTTCTAGGATCTTATTTTTCATGGGACAATCCATACAGGCATGTCCTATGCCATGGAACCAAGTAGTTGTCCATAGAATATTCAAGGAATATTCCCTATACCGTCGCCTCGGGGGCTCCCATTTCCAAACCCCCACCAGGGGGGCCGCTGGCCCCCCTAAGACCCCCTAGCTAGGGGCCAGCTAGCCCCCAAGCCCCAACAAGAATAAGGGGCTCCCACACAATCACCTTTCTACCATCCATTGTCTCATTGTTGATAGACCTCATCTGACATGCAAGTCAGGATCCATCCAGTGTCCTGGGCTCACATGGCTTCTCCTCATATGGGGGCCTTACAACTTGAGCACCTTGGACCACTACTGGTTACTAGGAGGGTGGGGCATTGAGCATATCTAACAGGTAACACATGAAAAAGTTACATTAATTTGAAAGGAGATGGGTTTTCATATTTTAGTGTATTCCCTCCCCCCCATCCAAAAGATCCCCCCTTGGGCCTCACATATTATGAAAAATATGCACAAATCTTAAAATTTTGCATATTTTTCAAAGTAATGCCTTATATTTTGTGGGAGGGAGACATGAGATTTTCATATTGCATATTTGAAAGAAATCCATGCATATTCTATATGGACCTTGTCCCGCCATACCTTGAATTTTGGATAATACATATTGAGTTGGTGCCCCGGGACCCTCATATGTCACAACTTCCCAGATTCTTTCTTCACAGCTACATAGACTAGCCTCACATCTAGATGCCTCTTCTATAGAGCAGTTGCACAGTCCATGGTGACTCATGGCATGCTCAGCTTTAACCAAGGATGTTAGTTTTGTTAAGAAGTGAAACTTTTATTTTGGTGTTGAAAGATTGTATGCCCTAATAAAAATAAAAGTTTGAGACATTCCCAAGGATTTGAAACTTTTATATGAGAAAATTGAAAGTTTTGCCAAGATCTAAAGGTTTTACTTTAAAGTTTTAAAAGAAAACATATAAATCATAATATGTTCTTAAAAAACCACATCAATAAAATTTCATCAAGATTTTATATTAATATATTGAGTATAGCTTCTATAAAAACATCCATGGCTTTGACACATTCAGCACGAAGCCCCACACGCCGTTCTTCACGCAGTCATCTTTCAATCGATTGGTCTTTGATCCATGTGGACTTCACTTTCTGCATATTTCCTTCCTCTCCCTTTCAGCCTATCTTCTGGGTTTCATTCCCAAAGGCAAAGGAAGACCCACAACTTAAGAGGGGGAATGCACATTATGTATAGGATCGTAAGTTGTACTCATTGTACATGCTTCCGGTACGTAGTCACTGTGCTCACATATGAACATACTACTCTGATTTCTTTTAGTTTTCTTTTCAGTTTTGGATGCTATCATATGCACCAAACAAAATCCACAAACAGGTCTTGTACATGCACCCTCTACTTACCCAATGCAATTTAAGAGGGGGTGTTGAGAATGATGTAAATTGCACCATCTACATAGGGCATTGGGGCAAACCCTAACCCTAACCTTAAGGGGTTCACATGTATATCTTCATGCTATGTTCAATGCAACTTAGTGTATAGGGAGCTATATCGTGTGCACTCCTCTCTCTCTCCCTCTCTCACTTCTGCTATCAAGTTTTTTGTTTATAGATATAGAAACCTACAAATTTCCACCTCACAGGTTTCTCTTGATAATTTTTAAATTTCAAGGCCAAAATATAATTAAAACGTAAAAAGTTTTACAAAATTTTTTGATTAAAAAAAAGGGTTTACAGATTTTTGAAATTGGAAAAGTAGATCTCTCTATAAACTTGGAGATTTGAAGTTCCATTATATATAGTTTGGTAGTTTTTTGTGAAGTGTGATTTGAACTAATGATGTGTGCATTGAAGACCAATGCCTAAACCTAGGACAGAGTGGGTATCTTCCCACAACTATTGTGCATGTGAACTTTTAAGGTGAGTGTGCCTCGCCTACATCAGTGTTGCTCCCATCTTCTTCCACATTTTGGTACTTGGTAGTTATGCACACAAGCATTGCATGCGAGCTTTGAAGGTGATTGTGCCTCCCTCACTTGTGTGTGGCCATGGTGGGCTTTTCTTGTTGATGATGCTATTGCATCTGTAGTGCCCATCAACTTCTCACAAGCTTTTTTGATATTCTTGTCCTTGGCTTCTTTGATCCTCAAGAATTTTGCAAACCTCGTACATATTGTTCTTGGCTTTCTTGCTCTTGCTTTCTAAATATGATGGTTTTCAATGCCATGTCAACCATATGATGAAATTTTTGATGCATTGGATTCAAAAGGAAGCATATGCTTTTGGGTTCCTTTGCTAGTTCAATGGCTTCATTGTGTACAAGAACTCCCTCTTGTGCCTCATAAGGTTTTGGGCATCTTTGACTCTACAAGCTTCAAGTTGGTTGCAATGGCTACCGCAGCCACCATACGAGATGCTATTCTTGAGAGAATAAATCCCACTCCTTCCTAGCCTAGATTGCAGCCAAGTCCTTTCCTTGCATTGAGAGACCAACTCTTCGTGTAAGCCCCGCTTGTTCTAGTCAAAATCCACATTAGCATGCATTAACGGATCCCTTTGTTCAGCTTGACTTGAAGATACTTATGGCAGGGTCCACTTCCTATTCAATAAGAATCTAGAGAGGGATCTATAGATCTTAGATTAGAAAGGCATCCAATGTGTAGTAGGCTATAGCAAAGTCGATCAAATGTGTTGTTTTCTCATTGTTTTTCAAGCATGGGGACCAAAATGTGTTATCTTTTATGGCAGCAAGATAACGATCCTTTGACAGCTCTTAACACTTTGTGCCACTAAGCTTCCATTTTATCCAGTGTCTATGAATTTTAGATATCAACATTTTGGTTACTCTTGGATGCAAGGTCATAGGGGAGTCCAAGGGCAATGACAAGTAGTTGTGTTTTTCTTGACACTTTTGCTTCTGTCAGGTGTTTTTCTTTGACATTGTGGGGCGAGCAGAACATATTCATGTAAGGACCACTTTTCATCACCACCTATTTTGAAGTATATATTAGTCATAGCCACCATTGATAAGCATCATTGGGTATGATACTTTGCACCAATGTTAATCCCACATGCTTCAAGACCCGTGCACAGTATCATGCCCATCAAACATCATTTACATCATTTGGCATATGTATTTCCTTGTTTCTCACCCCCAAGGGAGTGACTAAGGAATGCATAAGATAGCACGTGCAATCAACATAAGGGGTTTTAAAACTTTATGAAGTTATAGAAAATATACATACATGAGGGGTTTTTTAATTCAAAATGTGAAAATTTTGACATAAGGGTAACTTCAATCATCTCAAAATCTAGAGAAGGGGTGTATATAGGCTATTAAAATCTGTAGGAATGGGGTATTTTTAATACCCCTTGATCGTATGTGCTATATGGGGTTTTTACATAGTGGCCCCCTGGTTTCTTGCCATGCGTCATGCATGAGTGTCAAACAATACACATCGAGGTGTTTCTATTGTATGTGGATGTCCCTGATGGGTATGAAACCTTGATCAAGACCTAACCATAGCCACTTTAAGACTCCTGCAAAGCATTATACCACTGATCGGATCACAATTTCATGGTTGGGCATGCATTTTTCATTATTTTCTTACCCTATGTCATGCATGAGTGTTAACATTATCCATAGCGGTGTTTCTATCATATTTTCATGTCTCGATTAGGTATGATACTTTGCAGTAGCATTAATCCCAATTGCTTCAAGGTGCATTCAAAGTATCATATCCATCAGATATCATTTGCATTGTTGTGCATGCATATTTTCTTGTTTCTCTTTATGCGTCATGCATGAGTCTCATAAAATACGTGTCAAGGTGTCTTTATCATATGTGCATGTCTCTGATTGTTATAAAACTTTTCACGAGACTTAATCATACCCACTTTAAGGCCCGTGCAAAAGCATCATACCCATCTGATATAATGTTCATGGTTGCGTAGGTTTTTCTCTTTATTTCTCATTGCACGTAATGCATGAGTGTCTAAATTATGCCTCACAGTACTTCTATTTATCATATTTATATGTCTCTATTGGGTATGATACTTTGCACCACATGCATTAATTCTACACCTTCTTTAAGGATGTGCAAAGTATGTATACCAATCAGATATATTTTTTATTTCTTTTTTTTGGAGAATGCAGGTTTATATTATAAAGTCAAGAAGATATACAAGTTTTTTACATCAACAAAAAACTAAAAAACTCCTTCCCCTACACTGGGGGAGGACTTACTAATATCTAAGAGTCTGTCTACTAATCTGGGAGGTATTTGAGTTAGCTTCATCCTTCAACACCACATGGGATACCACCTTGATGACAACTGTGTCCGGAATGTGAAGGCAAGGACAAGGGCTTCTCCATTTCTGGGCCTTCCCTGGCACTTCTCTGGCTGAAGGGTCTGCATGAATTGCTCCCTTGACATGATTTCATTATGCACTTTAGCTTAAACAAAAGAGAACAACCTCAACACCAAGAGAATGTAAGAGAGCACAAGTGTCTCATGTGGACCCAATCAGATATCATTTGCATTGTTAGGCAAGCATATTTTCTTATTTCTCACCATGCATCATGCATGTAGTTTAAGGAACATGCAAAGAATCATATTGATCGGATATCATTTGCATGGTTGGGCATGTATTTTTCATTATTTCTCTCTACACATCATGCATGAGGCCAAATTTATGCATCAAGATGCTTCTATGATATTCGCATGTCTCCATTAGGTATGATACTTTGCACTAGCACAGTAATACCACCTACTTCCAAAACCAAGCAAAGTATCATACCCATCGGATATCATTTGCGTTGTTGGGCATGCATATTTCCTTGTTTCTTACCATGCGTCATGCATGAGTGTTAAAAAAATATGCATTGGGTGTCTCTATCATATGTAATGAGTATGAAAGTTAGCACAAGTATTAATCATATCAAATTTAAGGCCCGTGAAAAGCATCATACTGATTAGACATCATTTCTAGGTTTGGGAATGTATCTTTCATTGTTTACCACCACACGTCATGCATGAGTGTCAAAAGTGTGCATTGTCGATGCTTCTATCGTATCTACATGTCTCCTTCGGTATAATAATTTTCCTGGTCTTAACTCCATATACTTCAAGTAACATGAAAAGAATCATATCAAGTTGATATCATATGTATTGTTGGGCATGCATATTTCCTTGTTTCTTGCCATGCGTCATGCATAAGTGTCAAAAAATATGCATCGCGGTGCCTATGGACCATATGTGCTTGTCTCCATTGGATATGAAACTTTGCATAAGTATTAATAATATCCACTTTTACGCCTATTAAAAGAAACATACTGATGAATAGATATCATTTTCATGATTAGGCATGTATTTTTCATTATTTCTCATTACACGTCATGCATGAGTGTCAAAATTATGCATCGCGGTGCTTCTACGATATTTGCATGTCTCCATTGGGTATGATACTTTGTATTGGCATTAATACCACACCTAATTCAAGGACCCTACAAAGTATCATACCCATTGGATATCATTCGCATTCTTGGGCATGCATATTTCCTTGTTTCTTGCCATGCATCAAGCATGAGTGTCAAAAAATACACATCAGAGTCCCTCTATCACACGTGCATGCCTCTAATGGGTATGAAACTCTTTACAATCCTTAATAATACCCAATTTAAGACCCATGCAAATCATGGTACTAATCATATATTATTTGCATGGTTGTATTTTTTACTATTTCTCACCATTGTGCGTGTTTCTTTCTAATGGGTATGATACTTAAAGCAAGGGCTTAAAAGTTACCCACTTTAAGATCATATCCTCCTTGAACCATAAATCCTAGATTCCGAAGACCTCAACCCTAAATATACCCTTGATTTAAAATTCTAGACCCTGTACCCTATTTCCTAAATCCTAAAGTGTATATCCTAAATGAGTAATTTTGAGTAGCTCTAAATAATATTGTGGTGCGGATAGTCTCTTGATTGGGGACTAGTCTGAATGTCCTTAGGAATACAATTGTAACTCCCAAGTTTGGGGATTAAGAAGATGAGTGACTCCTCTTTGGAGGTTACGCTTCCTTTGCTGTCTCTATTGTTGTTCTGTCTCTTTCTCGAGCATTTCACACATTTGCTGGAGATGCCATTTGTTCCAACCGATTGTAGCAACATGTCAGATCCTCATAGCTGTATCTCCTCTCCCTCTCATCAACCTGCCGATAATTCCATGAATCTTGAGTTTCAAGATCAATCTTCACCACCGTTGGTAGAGCAATTTTTCTCCGCAGTATCTTCCTTAGCATTCCAGATCAATGAGACGAACCAAAACATGCTTACTTTCCTCCACAGTCAGCAAAATCGTCAAGATCATCCAGACCCTCGTGTGTGTCCTCGTGCATTTGTAGGTCTTCCAACAGAAGATGTATTAACTTGGCTCAATAACTTCGAGGATGTTGCTAATTGCCATCACTGGTCTTCGGATCGCAAAATTGTGGAGATACGTACAGTTTTGGATGGTGTCGCGGCTACCTAGTTTGTTCAATAGGATAATTCAGTCAAACACAATTGGCCACATCTCAAACAACTTTTGATTAGAATTTTGCTCATCAAAATGTGACGTGGTCAGCCCTTCAATAGTTATCTGGTTGTGATAAAAAGATAGGCGAACCTGTCTCTCAATTTGTAGTGAAGCTTAATCAAATCTTCTTCGCATAGATCCAAATATGCTAGAAGATATGAAGCTTTATTTCTTGTGGCCCCGCATGCAACATGACATATCCAGACGCACAAGGGATAAGGGTCCTACTACATCTCATGAAGCAATTCAGATCGCTCAAAGGATTGAGGGGAATATTGGGTCTAATCGTTTAGGTATCATCTCACAACCATTGTCTCAAATCAAGTCTAAACTGGCTGTGGGCACTGCTACCCCAATGGATATTGATATCCAAAATTCTCAGCTTGGCAATAGACGCAATCTTCGTGCACGAGATTCTCAAGGTCGACCCAAGTGTTTTTATTGCAATAATTATGGCCATCTAAAGAAATACTGTGGCAAATTGAAGGATTCCACACGAAATGTGCAACAAGTTCAAGTGGATGTGACTTCCGCTGCTAGTCTGGGTGCTATTCCAAAAAATTCTTAAGTGGATGGTTGTCTGAGGTTGCCCATCTACATTATCAAGCCTCCTCTCTTTCTTCTTCTCACCAAGTTTGTTCTGTCATTTTAGATTGTTTTGGTCATACTGTACTTACTCTCCTCAATTCAAGTTCTACCTTTTCCTCAGTCAATGCATCCTTAGTTCAGACACTTAATCTAGAAACCAAGTTAGCTCCTCCAATTTCTATTTTATTTGGGGATAGCAAACACCTTTACCATTCCAACAAAGTCGTTTCCATGACCTTCAAAGTCCACAATTAGACCTTGTTTCAATTTACTCTAGGTTGTGGTTGGTTCTTAAAAGCTCAAGCTACTTTAGATTTTGAACATAGAATGCTTCGTCTACCTCATTTACCTTCTCTCAATCTACGTAAGATTGCCACCGTCAATGATAGTCTCTGTACACAACTTGCACACCCAATAGTTTCACCCCCAAAAAGAGCCAAAGACCTACAAGCAATGCTATCACAGTTTCAAAACTTACTTTCTACCAGTCATGTCAACACTACAATCATTGCTCCAGTTTACCATGAAATTCGGACAGGCACTGCTCGTCCAAGTAAGATGGTTTTACGCCATCATTCCCCAAGGTAGAACGAACAGATTGAAGAGTCAGTTGCAGAAATGCTCAAGAAAGGAGTAATTTAGCCATCTTCAAGCTCTTGGGCCGCAGAACCACATTTGGTGAGAAAACTTGATGATCAATATCGTTTTTGTATATACTTCCAACCCCTCAATAAAGTCACAGATCATGATGTGTGTCCCTTGCCCCATTTGGATGATTATTGGATCAGGTAGGCCGTTCTGTTTATTTTACTTCCCTTGATTTGGCATCCAGTTATTGGAAATTTTTAATTCTTCCTGTTGATTCTCATAAAACAACATTTAGAACACCCAGAGGACTTTATGAATTTAAGGTGCTGGCCTTCGGGTTGTCTGATGCTCCTAGCACCTTTCAGAGGATAATGAATAACTTGTTTACAGATTTGATACAAAAGGGCATCCTAGTAGTCTCTCTGGATGACATTTTGATTCATACAGCTACATGGGAAGAGCACATCAATGTGCTACGTCTAGTTCTGAGTCGTCTCCAAAAATACAATTTCAAACTGCAATTGAAAAAGTGTAAGTGGGGTCAAACACAGTTCAAATTTCTTGATTCATTGTTTCTGCAGCAGGTCTACAAATTGATCCAACTAAAGTTCTCGCTGTCAAAGATTTTCCAGTCTTGACTTCAATAAAGAAATTGCAAATATTCTTGGGTTTGGTAACATTCACTATTTCCTTTGTTCCACATCTAGCTTCAATCACCTTTCCTTTACGCTGTCTACTTCAAAAAAGTGTCAAATACCTTTGGACCAAGGATTGCCAGATTGCATTTGATAAATTGAAGGAGCTTATCATGTCTTCTGCCACTTTGTTACACCCCAATTCTCAAAAACCTTTTTGTTTACAAACAGATGCTTCTAATACTGGTTTGGGAGCAGTTCTTTTACAGCAATATGGTAACAATGATTGGCGACCTGTGTGTTTCATCAGTCGAAGTTTGACAAGGTCCGAACCTAATTACTCTACAACAGAAAAGGAGTTGCTGGCTATTGTCTAGTCATTTGCAAAACTACACCCGTATTTACATGGCAATGATGTAGTGGTTGAGACTGATCATCAGCCTTTGGTTCCATTGCTTAAAAAATAATCCTCCAGGACACCTCCTTAGATGGGTGTTGGCATTGTAAGAATATACTTTCACTTTGAAATATTGTAAAGGCAGTTCTAATGTAGCAGCAGATGCTTTTGTCCCGGACCCATGAACTACAGAATACTCAGATCTTTTATCCTCAGTTGTATCTTGATGTCCCTGCTCAGTCCCTACAAATGGCACAATTGCAACAGCAAGACCCTCAACTTTCTAATATCTTGCAGTAGCTTCGATCCTCTTCTCCAGATCCATTTCAACGACAGTATGTGATCCAGAATCATCTTTTGTATTATCTTCAACAGGGCTCTCAACCTCGACTGTGTATTCCCTGCAAATTGGTTCCGGAATATATCAACTATTCTCATTCACATCCTTCGTTTGGTCATCTGGGACTACATAAGGTGTTGAGTATTCTTCGTCCTAAATATTACTGGCCACAAATGAGAATTTTTGTCTCGAATGCACTGAAATCCTGCCATCCATGTCAATCATTCAAAAGCCCAAATCGTCCTGCATCGGGTCTCTTGCAACCTATTTCTGTTTAGTTCCCATTCCAACTAGTCGCTTGGGATCTCATTGGTCCCTTGCCAGAATCACTTTTAGGCAATAAGTACATTGTGGTCTTAACTAAATACTTGACAAGATGATGCGAGGCACGGGCTATTCCTGATGCTACAGCAACAGCAGTAACAAAATTCTTGATTGATGATCTTATTGATCGTCATTCTTGCCCCCAGCACTAGCTATTTGATCAAGGATCTCAGTTTAAATCTGAAGTAATGCAGGTTGTTTCAGATTGCTTGGGAGTCAAGCAGTTGTTTGCGTCCCCTTATCATCCACAGACAAGTGGCTTAACAGAAAGGCTAAATAAAACCATGAAGCAAATGATTTCCATGTATATCGATCCTTAGCAATAGAATTGGGACACAATTCTACCTTTTCTTCTTCATGCTTATAGGACAATAGTCCAAGCTTCGTCGTCGCTCTCGCTGGGTCCATACACAGTTCTTAAACGGCTTCATCTGACAACATATTTGTTACACAGGAATGACAAAGCAACTAAAACTACAGCTCATGTAATAAGGATGAAGCCCTTTTTCCAGAATGATCCCCAAGTTCCAGAATAAGCAACAAATTCAGAAGCCATCAGAACTTCTTTTGAGGGGGAGCTATGGTGTGGATAGTCTCTAGATTGGGGACTAGTCTCAATGTCCTTAGGAATACACTTGTAACTCCCAAGTTTGGGGATTAAGAAGATGAGTGACTCCTCTTTGGAGGTTACACTTCCTTTGCTGTCTCTATTGTTGTTCTGTCTCTTTCTCGAGCATTTCACAATATCCTCATAAATTTCTATCCCCATGAAATTCAAACTAAATAAGAATTATTTATATAGAATTTATAATTGTTGAGAAGATTATTGAATATTGTAATTGTTTCTACATTTTCTTAGCAAAGGAAGCTCAGAAACGAGATGGCCATAAGGCTTGTTTCTAGGATGGGGGTGATATTATGTTGCAAAAGAGAATTAGTTGCATTTCCTACAATTTATGACACGGATCCGAATTCACTTTGCCATTTTGAAAGACTTGGCAAAGATAAGGTCATAGTTATTGTACCAAAGGTCCTTAGCATAGATATTGAGTTAAAGCATAACTGTGGAGATACGAAAATACTTGGAGATGTTATACCCTATATAGCACATCCAAAAAATATTTTATTTGCATGGGATAGAGATGATAGTTATCCAACAAAAATCATGAAGAATACAAAGTGCATCTCTTTTGATTTTAAATTCGGAGATATTTTGCAAATGATGTCATTTGCAAATAACAATGTATCAGAGGTGAAGTATTGGGATTTGAAAAAGTAGAGCAGAGATCATTTGTGAAAATGAGGATTTTCAAAGTCACTAATGATGGCATGGATGATAACAAATCTTGCTTGGATGGTCCCTACTAATGAGGTAGGAAAGGTTATAAGATATAACATGTAATCCTTGAATTAGAAAGTGGCATTACGATAATATGCAATATCAAAGGACTTAGAAAGCAGACGCACATGCCAGGCTTTGTCCCTTCAAGCATGGATGATTTCAATGTTGAATCTTTTGTACTCAACTATAGAAGTAATATCTTATCGTCGTCGGGAGTGGATGAGTTCATTGGTACTAAGAAAGTAAAAGATTTCATATGTGATTCCTTATTTGGAGTGGATGAATTCATGCACAGTGAGAAAGAAACAGATTTCATTATTGATGGCTTATCATGCAAGGATGAGTTCATGGAAATTGGCAAACTTGGTGTTAAACAAAATTCTGGAGTTGTGAAAAATATGCACGGTGTGTGAATGAGTAACGTTCTCTCATGAGTAGAGGAGCTTCAAGGTGCTTAATACTCTCAGAGTATATTTTATGCAAATGGTCCAATGATTGTATCAAAGCAGGCAAGGTGTGGAGTTTTGAAAACCATGCACAATATAGCAAAGAGTGGTGTTCTCTTACAAGCAATGAAGTTTCAAGATTCTCGACATTCTTAGAGATCATTCAATGGAAATGGCCCTATGATTGTATCAAAGCATGCAAGGTGTGGAGTTTTGGAAACCATGCAAGGTGTGCCTATGGGTGATGTTCTCTCAAGAGTAAAGGAGTTTCAAGGTTCTCAACACTCTCAAAGAGTATTTAATGCAAATGTTCCTATAATTGTATCAAAAGCAAGGATGAAATCACTTTTGAGTTTGATTATGATATGATTGAGGATGAGGCATGCCATGGATACAATCTGACAAACAATCTTGAGGGAGAAAGGACTAGAATTACAAAGAATAATGTACAAGAGGAATAAAAATGGGCATATAGATGCATGAAGAGAAAGTAAATCCAGGCAAATCATCAAAAGAAAGAAAAGAGAATAAGAGTGATTAATGAAGAGATTTTGGCCAATGCATTGGGACTTACGTGTTGTAAACAAAGATGTGTGTGCTTTATTGAGTTACTTGACATTAAGAAATGTGTGGAAAAGGCAAGAAAGTAAAAGAAACAAATATTACCCTCTCAAAATATTCTCTTACTTTCTTAAAAATAACAATAAAAGTCCAAGTCTAGGACAAAAGATCAACCCTCTCGTAAACATGAAGAGGATTTGCAATAATGCATATCGCAGGATTACTAGATTATCAGATGGCATATATTGGGAGTTAGTTAGCAAGGCCAAAGTAGTAAAATTTAGCATTCATGGCAACACAAGAGGATCCAAAACAAGAAGCACAACTATAATGGCAACAACAGTTTTGAAAGAGTTCATAGAAGAAAATGCTTTCTCTCAATCCCATTTATCTATCAAACTTTGTAATGGTGAAGAGATGACTGAGAACCACCTTATAATGGGCTTGAGGAAAAAAGAAGTATTTGACACTACTAGAGATGAACTCAGGAAAAGAGGGAATCATGTAGCTTCTTCTCATACTTTGTATACTATTTGGTAGAGGAGATGAGTCCCACTATAATACAAAGAATATTGAGCTTACCTATTTCAGGCAGACCTCCAGTGTCTACATTTTTCTTGTTAGCATCTTTTAACTAAAAACTCGGGAAAACTAAGCAAAACACGGGCAACAACAAAATTATGTAGACAGACACCATGGTGAAGCTTTTTTTAGCATCTATAATACAAAGATGTGGAGGAATCGAAAGAAGTAGGCAGAGAACGACCAAGAGAGATCTGGCAGAAGTTGAAGAAGTGGAGGAGGGCTGAATTGTGGGAGAGGATGCTAGGAAAGAGAACGACGGAGAGAAGATCTAGTTGAGAGGCAGGCAAGATGAGATCCTTACCTCCTTCAATGCTTAGTCCACTTCACTCTTAGGATGAGTTGGCCAATCAATCATGCAAGCCCAAATCACCCACAACAGGTTCAAACTCAACATTTAGCAGAACATTGGCTACCTTCACATCTCTGTGCAGTACGAATTCTCCTAATCGTTCATGCAAATACTCCAAACCAACTACCCCAAGTAGGATGTTGAATCTGGTCTCGCTTGTTAGAGTTGCTTCTGAATTTCCGCGGAAGAGATGCTTGTCTAGGCTGCCACCACTAGCCAAGTAATCGTATATACCAACAGCGCTCTCTCTTTCTCATGGCACCATCCTCATAACTGTAGCCACCGTGGATTTGTTAGGGTTACGCATAATACCTTTGTATACGTGGCTGAATGGACCTTCACCTATTAGGTTCTTATGGTTGAAGGCTTGGGTAGCTCGGTTGAGCTCGCAATAGCTGTAGCGACAAATCCATGTTATGGTCATCTCTTTCATGACTAGATGGTACCATCCTGCAATACCAAAGCATTGAGGCCATCGCAATGCAAGTACCCACTAAGAAAAACAAGCCCAGGGTCAAGCCCAAGCCCACTAGAGTGAGGCCATTGTTTCCTTTTTGAAGGTGTCTCATAAGTGGTCAGCCTTGGAGCCATATTCGACGGGAATGAAGCTTTAGATGGTGTTGCTGGAGCAGGACTGAAAAAATTCCAAGAGTAGAGAGCATACCCTTCATACGATGCACCCGTTGAGGCTAAAAATCCAACATACATATATTTCTAGAAGATGCTTGACAGATCGTAAGAGGTCACTGAAATTGCATCCATAGGACACTCCTTCAAGCTGATGTTTGTCATCTAAACTTGGATCAACTCGTAGGGAGCGTCGTAATCAATCCAAATGGTGAACATACAATTGCTGCAAGTGTCATCCTCAAGTGCCCCTCCTAACTGCTCAAACACCTAAGCACTGCTTCTAAATCCTTGCATAGAAATTGTATCCTTGACCTACCAGGAGTTGGTATTGTTGACAACAATAACTATCTTGTAGAAGAGCTTGCATCATTGTTCTCACTGGGAAATGCAACTTCACCCAAAACATGCTCCATATCCTCAAGGACTCCATAGTTATTGAGTCCCCTTGCATGTGTAACAGATGTCTTAGAGCACGCCAGCTCTGTGATGAATATGGTTGATCAGCTATGACCGACAAACCAAGAAAATATTATGGAAGGGACTCTGCTCGTCAAGGTTAATGAAAGAAATTGGACATATTGAAATGCCAAAGAGGCAAAAAATGTCAAAGTGCAATGAGTGTGTTGATTTAAGACAAGCAATTGAGAGTGCACATGATCCATAGCAAGGAAGCCATACAAAAGGAAGCAGCAATCATCATCGACTTGTTTAGCATGCAAAACATAAATATGCATTTTGGAAGGAGCAAGCTATTTTGCATCGAAACAAGTACATGTGCCTTATTGTGGATCGTATGGATCAAAATACAATAACATTGTCTTCACTTTTAGCCACTTTACCTAAGGGACAAGGAAAGAACTTTTTAAATATGCATATTTGTGGAGTGTTATTGAGTGGATTTAAGTTTCTTTCAGGCATATGGATTGATTCCTTGCATCTAAATGATAGCAATAAATTTATAACATCCATTATGTAGGCAATTCATAGCGTACGTGCAGAGAAAGGTCAGCTACAATCAATTTTGAAGACACAAGTAGATAAATGCTCATCGAATCTTGGTGTGATCGAAGCCAATTTTTGGTATGTTGGAAATACATATATCAATCAGGATTTTAACACAATGTCAAGGGAGCTAAAACAAATGGATGTGGACATAATAGATGACTTGATAAGAAGATGTGGGAGGCAAACTAGTGGCTGTAAGAAAAGTGCAAAATCGTCCAAGCTCAAAAGAATGTATAATTGGAGGAGATTTCTTTGTTCGACCTTTCCTACAAAAGGGTGGTGATGCTCTAAAAGTTCATAGCAATCCACATTACTTTCACTTTTTGTTAAATGATGTAAAACTAGTAATATATTGGCAATACTACTCTCTTGATATAAAATGGGAACCTGAAGGTCCTTATAGTCTCTTAACGTCAATTCCAAGCAAGTAAATGCATCCAAAATGCACTCATATGCAAGAATCCATTGGTAAATATCAATGAGAACTAGATGGCTTAAATCCGTTATTGAGTACAAATAGGAATTGATGGGGTGAGATACCCTTCTTGGTAGTAGCACAATGCATTGGTAATTCAAGAGACATAGGCATAGATAGAATACCTTGAGAAAATGCAAAAGAAGATGGTTGAGGAAGAAGGCACATTATTTTAGCCAATGTTAGTATCAACTTGTGCCCAGCTCTAGAATTTGGAAATGAGTTCAAATCGCTACTTCCCACGTCCATTTTGTGGGCCATTTGGAGAAATGACAGAGTTCATGTCAGAAGTAGATATAGAAGTCAATTGTTTTGTTATAATTTGGCCATTGGATAATGAAAATGAGAATGTGAAGTTTTGGGATGTGAGTAGGGAAATCTACACCATTTACAACGGTATGGTATGAGGTAAAAGGCAAGAAGAAGAATATGGATAATAACACATTGTATACTAATTGTATCATTTAAAAATGGGTCCCAAACCATGAACCAGTTTTGAGCAACCCACAAAATAAATCATAGTGTCTTGGAAATCAAGGACAAAGAAAACCAAGAAGCAAATGAATCAGTATTTGGTAGAAGGAAAAATCATAATACTAGACAAAAATATATAAGAGATTTAAAGGATGCTCATTAAGGAGGAAGTAGGACATAGCAAAAATGAAGAGTTACCATAATAATAGCTTCGCATTGAAGTCCATCTTGTGTCAATATGATGAAGCAAGTTAGTAGTTAAAGGGTCACTATGTGAAGCAACAAGAAAGGGGTCATATATTAAATGTACTTCAATCATTATAAAGGTGAAATGCAATCATTGTGTAGGCGTACCTATTGCCTCGAGCATCAGTGAAAATTTATTTATTGTAAAGGTGGAATTCAATCATTGGAAAGGTCATGGACCCATTGCCTCGAGCTTTAGACTCCTTTATACAAAGACTCAAAGTTACTTTTTGATTTAGGAAGGATATTTTCAGAAAGTTAACTTTTGATTTGGGAAAGATTTTTGGGCTCCATTCAAGAAAAGAAAAAAAACTCCAAAATTATTGAATATAGTGTTATTTTCTCTTGTGTTTGATGAATATTCTTGTATCAGGCAGTTCATCTGGTATTCCTGTCAGATCTTCTCCTGATGTCAATCTACTCAAGTAATCTGCAATAGCATGCTTCTTTCCAGGTCTATGGACAATTCAATAATCAAATTCCTGTAGCAAAAGCATCCATCTTGAAAGTCTTCCAGTAAGTTGAGGTTTATTCACCAAATATATTAGTGCTTGATGGTCCACATGAAAGATAACCTTATTGCCAAGTAGATAGTGCCTAAACTTGTGTAATGCATATACCATTCCAAGTGCTTCTATTTCACTGACTACATAATATTCTCATGTTTGGACAAAATACTACTTGCATAGTACATTGGTCTGAACCACTTTTCTTTCTTTTGCTACATCAATATTTCACCAACAACCACATGTGATGCATCCACAAAAACATCAAAGGGTAATGTTTGATCAAGTGGCTGGAGTATGGGTGCTATGACGAACATCTTTTTCAAGATATCAAAGGCTTCTTGCTGCTCTCTTCCCCAAACATATTGTTTTGACTCCCTTGTCATTTTGGTGAGTGGGAAGCATACTTAGGATGAATACCTCAGAAACTTACAATGCCATTTGATTTGACCGACAAATCTTTGCAATTGTTTGACAGTCTTAGGAGGGTTTGCCTTTTGTATCGCTAAGACTTTCATGGGATTAATTTCCATCCCTTCTTCTGCGATGATACGTCAAAAAAGAACTCTTGTTATGGCAAATGCACATTTAGCAGGGTTGAGAGGCTGAGCCTAGCCATTCTATATTTTTAAAAACATAGTTTGAGCTGATCCAGGTGTTCATGTCTTTTTCCAAAAGCTAAGAAATCATCCAAAAATACTCTCATAAAAGTTAAGTATTTTGCAAGCGCTTCCTGGATGTACTTTTGGAAAGTTGGTGGTGCATTCTTGAGTCCAAATGTCATTACATTAGATGCAAAGACTCCCCACTCAGTCGCAAATGATTTCGTCCTTGTCTTCTAGGGAGATTATAATATGATTATAGCCACTGAATCCATATAGAAAACTATAGATTTCATGGCCTGCAACAACATCTAGGACTGAGTCATAAAAAGGTACTGGGAAGGGATCTGTAAGTGTGGCAGCATTCAACTTTCTATAGTGCACACATATTCTCAGTTTGCCTTTTTTTTTTGGAACAATGACAATTGGTGACAACCATGTCACGTGATCCAATGGATATATGAATCCAACTTTGAGCACTTTATCCAACCCTCTTTTACTTGTTTGGCATAATTGGGATTCATTATGTACCTGTGCTGGATCACTGGAGTTGCTTTCTTCTTCACGTTGATCCTATGTTGGCAGAATGTAGGATCTATCCCTTTTATATCTGTATAATGCCATGCAAATGCATCTTTGAATTCAATTAACAATTTTCTAAGGTGTTCTTTGAATGGCTCTTGAAGCTAAGCACTTACAAGCATTGTTTTTGGGTCATTAGGGTCTCCAAGGTTCATCTCCTCTAGATCATCCTCTTTTAGCCTTGCACTTATTTTCATATGTTCTTCAAACTATTTCTCTACCTCAATAATGGCCTGCACACGTGTTTTGTGATTGTTGTCCAATGCATCACCCTCATTGTCTGACTCATTTGCATCATTATCCTTTGTTTTGATAGAATCTGTATCCGACTTCTATCTGATTCTGTGTTCTTGTGAAGTTTTCACAGTCAGATCAAAATTTTGTGGTTTTCCTTCTCCACTGATGTATTGCTTCACATTCTTTTCACATCCACCTCAAATAAAGGTACAACTGATGGGTTCCTTCTCAGGAACATTTCCTCCTCGTCTTCCTCTAGTTCAGCCACCATGTTGACTCCTTCTTCCTCCAATGGTTGCATATGTATAGGGAATCTCTTCTTTGTTGCTAGGGAGATCTTGAAGCTTTTCTAAACCTTTCTGATTGTAACCCTCCCAGCTCCCCAATCTTACTTCATTTTTGTTGACTTGAGCTAGAGCATGGAGTAGGAGCTGTCTCTTTCCTCCATTTGGAGTACAACAAATGTCACAATGAACCATAATCCCCATATACTGATTTCTTAGCCTCTGAGAATGTCAAGTGGTTGTATTCTTCTTTGATCAGCCATTCTTACCTAGAAAGGTGCTGGAGCTAATTTGTTAGAGCATAATTTCTTGAACAATTCTTTAGAAAATATGTAGTACATCAAGGATTCTTGGTCTCTTGTTTTCCACATCAATTGTGGGTACTCTATAATCCACTTCTTCTATAGTTGAGGTGTAGATTTTTACAGCTGCGTCTTCTTCCTCTTCAAGAATTTCTTTTGGTGCCTTGCGTAGGTTGGCTTCTTGTAAGCCTTGAAACAATTATTCTTTGAATGTAGCTACTAGATTCAATAGCTGATCCAAGGTAATTTGTCCTTTTGAGTGTAGTAGTTTTTTGAAGAAACCATCAAGCTAACCGTGAGCTTTTGCCTTGTGAGCATTGTCTCCTTTAAAGACCATAGTATTGCCATGCATGTCAAATGTATCCTCTTACAAATCCTTTGTTGGTTGTCTACTATTGCTACTCTCTGATTTTTTATTACTCTGTAATTTGGTTCCGACAGGAATCTGAATCTCTTCCTTAGGAACATCTGTTTAGTTAATTGGATGTGCCTTTCTTGTCAGTTGGATGCTCTGTTGTCCTATTGTGGCTTGGCATTGGTGAATCTCTATCATATTTTGCATGAATGGGACTCACATTGATCCTTGGTAACACTTTCGGCAACTTGAAGTCTGACAACTGTGTTTTTGGAATCGGATCTTCTTTTGCTTTTCCCTTCTTATCTATCTCATCTTTCTTTGCTTCTTTTACTGCATTGATCTGTAGAATTTGCTCAAGGCTTTGTTTTTAATCTTTTCTTGTTCAACCCAATCAATTGGCTTAATTGTATTCTTGGGAGATTCCCCAAAACCTGGGAGTGGTTGCTTTCCCTTTGACCTTGTCACCGCCATTGTTTTGACCTTCAGTTATCTCATCCTTCTTCTTGCATGTTGTGTCATCACATTCCACTTCAGGGAATATTTTGCTATGTTTGGTTGTATGGACTGCTTTGACAGTCTAAATAGTCTCTTGATGCATAGTCTTGTCCCTATTTGGTGACAACCTCAGTTTTTGCAATTGCTCTTTTATCATTTGTTCCAATCTAGAGTCTCCTTTTGAGCTCTTGCCCTCTTTCTTTTTGTTCTTTGCCTTATCCTTGGCCTTTGACTTCTTGTCGTTTTTCTTCTTTTTGCTTTTGCTAGATTCTTCATCATCGGAATCTTCATCAGAGCTATTTGACTCTGAGTCTTTATCACTGTCCTCATCCTTTGAATCGTAATCCATTTTTGTCTCTGAATCTATGTCGGAGTCATGGGATTTTTTCTTCTTTCCTCTCTTTGATTTTTGGTTAGATCCAAATCTCCTCTCAACTCTTTGGGCTACTTCCACCAAGTTGTTGAAGTCATTTGCATCTGCCAAGTGGTCTCTTGCTACTACTACTACAATGTTCAATTGTTTGTTCATTCCTTTGCAAAAGTAGTCACCAAGTTACTCTAGAGAAGGCCTTTGTGGGGCAGCTAGCCTCTAGTTCAGATTCCTAAACTTTTATGCATAGTTCTCCACCAATTGGTCTTTCTGCTTCATATTCCAAAGCTTCTTAGGCACTGCTTCTGGAGTCTTTTCTTTTTTGAATCTACTCAAAAATGAGTTTTTCAAGTCATCATAATCTACAAAATTTAGCAAGACCATACTGCATAAACCAACTCATTGCCTTACCCTCAAAGGTAGCTGCAAATTCTTCTTTCTTCACTCCATTAGGTAGTGTCCCAAATCTACTAGCAATCCAATGGGTCTCAAACTACCTGATATGGATGTCTAAGTCTCGTCCTTTTTTCCCATCAAAATTTTCTTCTTTGACTAATGGGTTCTGCATTCTGATAGGTGGTGGAACAGGTGCTCTCCTTTTTTGTTGGTGTGGTAAGGGATTGAAGTTCAGTTGTCTTTGGGCAGTAATGTATAAGCCTGTAAATGTGTGTCGAGTGTAGTTTGTAGGAATGTTTCAATAGGTGTTGAAGCACTCAACACTCCAATCTCATTTGTTGCTTCTTAGATTTCTGACCCGTGATTGAATTTGTTGATGAACTTTCTCCACTAACTCTAAAGCATAAATGCTGGTGCTAGTGGCATAGCATGGTCGGCTTGCAGAATGTGAAGTTGCTATCTTGATTTTCTTTAGAGCTTCTTTACTCTACTAGCTTTGACAACTGTTGAGTCAGACATTGTTTCACCTTATTTTCGACTTCTTTCTTGACGTATTGGCCCAAGATAGTCCTTAGCACCTTTGCAGCTCTTTCAGCTTGTCCATTGTGCATGTATGTTGTGGTGACATTCTCAAGCTTCATTCTTGCTTCTTTTATTGGCTCTGCATCTTTTATCATGGTCTTTCTTTGTCATGGACTATTTGTTGTTAAAAACAATTGTCGGAGCATTTCACGGTCTTCTTGACTTCGGACTTCCTTCTTGGCTCCACCACAAGTTCAGCTGGCACAATCTTCTTGTGATTCTTTGTCATACTTTAGGGGCATGTTGAAGATCAACTCCTCTGCAATTATCAACTCCTCCTCAATTGTTGAAGATGACTTTTTGTTGTTGCAGTAGCCTAATTACTTGTCACATCCACATTTTCTTGTTTTGTCACTTTGAGCTCTTCACTGGTTGTCTTTGCTTGCTTTGTGTGGGCAACTTGTTATCTTGAGTCATTGTGTTGGGCTTTGAGTCATAAAGGTGTCATATTGTGTCCGGTCACCTCCAGCTTCAATTATTCATATTTTTGAGCTCGTACATATACTAGGATCACCAAATGTGTTCTTAATATGCACAATGCATAACACTTTAATAATATCATGCACAGAAATCAATAGGAACTTGAGAAATGAATGTACAATCAGAATAGAATCAGAAAGGGAAATGACAATGGAAGAACAAATGTACACATATTTTGAGAGTCAAAAACTATAGCAACTGCTGCATACAAAACTTCTCATTCATTTTTTATCTTGGGAACTGCAAGAACATTCTTCTTGAACTAAGCAAGAGACATTACAACAGTCTGATAACAATCGGCCCTAACAACATGACAGTTGGGACAAAATCCAAAGTAGTGGCTTGCCAACTATTATAACTGACTACTACACAAGATAACGTATCATAATATTCTATTCTATCTTAGTCCATCTCGAGATGATGACATGACAGGGTGGTCTACCCCTCAACTTGTACTAATTGTACAGGCTTCCACTAGTAGTCAATGTGCTCACACATGCACATACTACTCTAGTAAAGAACTAGAGTAGTATGTGCATGTGTGAGCATAGTGATTATGTAGCGTAAGCATGTACAATGAGTACAACTTATGATCATGTACATAAATGTGTTTTCCCCCTCTTAAGTTGCGGGTCATCCTTCGCGTTTAGGAATAAAACCCTTAACATAGGCCGAAAGGAAGAGGAAGGAAATATGTAGAAAATAAAGTCCACATCGTCATGGACTATGCAGCTGCTCTAATACCATGATAAAGTGGAGAGAGAGAGACAGAGACAGAGATAGAGACAGAGACAAAGACAGAGAGAGGAGTGCACACAATATAGCAACATGTACACTTTGTAAACAACGAGTCCCTGAAAAATGACAACGAGTCATGAGTTGTCGTTTGCAACAGGCTATTTTGATTTTTCACTAGTCTTAAATATTGATCAATTTTACAATCCTTTGGAGACATTAATGAGAACTATTTTCGTAACTTTTACAAAATGTGCATAGTTTCAAACTTCTTTTGAAAAATGTACATATTGCTAATTGAAAGATGAAAAAGTTTCTACTTTTCACATCAAATGACAATTTAACAAAATAAGATCAATGATACAATCTAATATTCTTTAAAACTACTAATAATTCATGCATGTTTACTTAAAGTATAATACATTATTTACTTAGAATTACAAAAATTTACTTCATCCCAATCATTGAAGTTCATCCTTGTCATTGAATTAGAGAATATATGTGGTGTTAAGATAAGTAGGTATATGTCATCCATAGACAAAGAAGAGGCTTGTTGAAAGAAAATATTTACGGTAGGCAGACTAGAAGGAAGTTTTCCTTTTCTAAGCCCTCATTAAGCCATATGTCGTGATTATAGGCAAAACTTTTGTGATCTCTCCTTAAGCCACGTGTACAATTTTAGGCCCATGATTTTAGATTGATCTAAAGGACTAAAACACTCCTTCCAAATTTGACCCAAAAGCATACTTTTTTATTCATTCTTCCCACAATTCTATTATATAAGGAGGGAGATGATTGCATATTTTCTTTCTTGCCATCACTTGATTGAGTAATTATTGGACAAAGCTCACGAACTTGCTACTAAAACTCCAATCATGTAATAGTGAATCCTACCTTGCTAGTGAAACTCCAATTGTATAAAAGTGAGGATTCGGGTCCAATTTGGAGTTAGAGCCATGACGGAAAGGTTGCCTACCACAACCTATTTCGATAGATGTAGAAAGAAAACCAAATATCTAAACGGTCAAATTTTAGACGATTGTGAGTAGTACAATTTAGTGGTTTACTTTATTTTGATCTAAATATCAATCATGAAGATGAAAATCGTTGTAAAAAATGACATAAATCTAGATTCTGGAATCCACTTTGTTGTGATAAAGTTGAATGGATAAAAAATTCCGTCAATGAAACAAACTTTTCATCCAAAAAAAGGAAAATTTCTAGCATGAATGAATGCAAATGCCATTCCATTAGAAGGCAAAACATTTCAACACGTAAAACTTTCATCGACAGATTTTTTTTCTGTCAATGGAAATTTCAATCCGTCAATGAAATTTTTTTTATTCGATGAGTTTTGGGATTCCAGAATCCAAGGGATTCTGGAATCCCAAATTTCATCAACGGGAAAAATTTCCCGTCGATAGAATTTTTTCCCAGTGACACTCATCGACAGGGAAAATTTTCATCGATGGATTGAAATTTTCATCCACGGGAAAAAAAAATCTGCCGACGGAAATTTTTCGTCGATGAAAGTTTTACGTGATGAAGTTTTTTTCTCGAGATTTTTGTTCATTCGTAAATTGAAATTCACCTTTTTTCGTTTGAGGATTTTGCTCTATTGACAAAACTTTTCTTTCTTTAAGACAAAAAATTCATTGTGTTCATGCTTGTCAACACAGTGGATTCCAGAATCCAAATTTTCATGAATTTTTCAAAAAGACAATTGCTTACATACTCATGCTTACAAATCTAGCCTTTTAAAACTAAAAACTATATTTTTGCAAAGGCTAGAGGTCTCAATCGAACCAATAGACCGGAACAGAGTAAATGATAAATTGTACTAATCGAGACCGTTTACAATTTGACCATTTGAATCATTGGGCTTCTATCTAAATCTAGAGACATGCTTGCTTTGAATAAACCTCTTCTATGGTTGTGGACTCCATATATATCTACCCATCTTAATGTCAAAATATAATAAAATTCAACCATTTGATCAATTGTGTATAAAAAAGAAAAGTTGTTTTGTTAGACAATGCAATAAAAGTGTTTCATCAAATTATATTAGATCTTAAAGTAACATCATTTTACCAATTATCAATTTGTGCATAGCATGCTATGTACAACAAGTATTCTAGAAATGTATACTTATCAATTGGTATTTTAATGCAAAAGCTCTAACGACTCTCTTAGTTGAAGGAAGCAGTTTCTTCTCCTCTGTAATTTGTCGTGTTTTTCAAATTAAAGAAGAGAACAATTTTTTCAATTGATAATAGTATACATTTTTGGGTTTTGGAGTAAAATGTAAGTAATATTTTATGCATTCTTTTTTCATAAAAGTACTAGTTTTTAAAATGTTTGACATGAAGTGTATATTTTGTCCCTCTAATTTTGGGATTTTTTCCAAAAATGGAGTTGACTTGGCATTTGCATGATTTTGTTGTCGTTTTTTATGATTGAATGTTTGTATTGAACATAAACATGAATATATACATGTGAACTCCTTAGGGTTAGGCTTAGGGTTTGCCCCTAATGCCCTATCTAGATGGTGCAATTTACACCATCCTTAATACACACTAGTAATATGGATAGAGTTACACTTAGAGCTTTCAACATGGACTTTTGGAAATATGCACCGCGATCTTTAGCACTAAAACAAACCATGGCAAAATTTGAAATGGCATTACATTCATGAAAACTACTTTATACAACTCCCATTTGGACCACATGCGATCTACCAACATTAGGAACCTCGAATGCTTATTGGAGTGATGATTCCATACGAGTGCATTATATTAAGAATGAAATAGAAATAGTGCAAATTATATTAAGAATAACTTATCATGCCATAGTGTACCTTATATTAGGAACTAGAATTTCTCTGGAAAAAAGAAAAAAGGAACCAGACTGATCATACATTTCTTAGAGAAGGGCATCCAATGGTTGTGCCACCGAAACGTCAAGGTCGGCGGTCGGATGGAAGGGAATCCCAACCGTCTGATCGTAGACACCTCTTTTATGTCATTTTGCAGGTGGCCATCAGCTGGTACGTCAGTGTCCTTAGCGGAAGATCTCTCGTACGTCGCTATCTACGTTAGAAAATACGAAATGTTGACGTGTTCAGTGGAAGATGAGCCTCTCATCTAACCTCGACGTTCGTGAATTGCTAGCGGTGGGTAATTCTAAAAAAGAATTTGGCTCGCAGCTCCCGCTGCTCGCCAATTCCTAATTTTGATTTGCCTCCCACGGGCAATTCACTAAGGACTTCCGATTCATTTTGGGAATTAAAAAACAGATTTCGGCTGCACAACTATTTGCAAATTGCAAAAGTGTAAGGTCACAAAAGGAGGAACTTCTCGGGAGTCCCAAAGTGACTTGGACTTGGACGTTTCAGATATAGATAAGGAACACTTGATCTTTGTGGGTAGGAGTCTTATAAAGGAACAAGGAGCTTCTACCCTTCACCATGTGGATGAGTAGAACCAGCACTAAAACAAGTAGCAGCCGCAGATGAGATCTATTAAAGACCCGATGTCGAGAAGTGTTGAAGGAGAAATTTTGTTGGATGCGCTTGGCACTAGCCGCATTTAGAAAGACCCATCCATTTGATTGTCTACCAGATGACGGTGCAAAGGATCATGGACCAGCTGTGGGGTTGAAGTTTGCCAAGCCAGAACCACTCGTTATACTTTTATTAGTAGGTGTAGGTGTAAGCATGTATAATTCTTGTTGACGCAGTTAATTATCAAGCTCGTTTTGGTCGTTACAACCACTCGTTTGTATTTTATCCTCCAATACCTTCATGAATGAAGCAAGCAAGCTATCAAATCCTTCGTCTGATGTTGCCGAGACTCTTCCTCCTCGCTGCTTTGAAGTTTAAACCCTGGATGACTTTTATTTAATATTAAGCAACCGAATCCTTCTTCTATTAACCCTTTCTGTAGCGACGTTCCCACCGTCTTTGATAGAATTGCTTGCTCATATTTATTGCCATTCGTCATTCGTTTCCACGTGATACGTCGGCACGTTCTGTTCCACATGGGCGGACGGTTTTTAATAGCGTTCTGTACCTGACTTTCCAACAAGTTGATTTTCCTGATATCCTCGAGAGTCAACATTCTATGACTCCTATCCCACATCGTGCCTTCGGCCTTTCAGTCAAGTGGCGTTTTGCGAGTACATGCCGAGTACATTTCGCTTAAGGGTTTTAGCCAATGCGTATAGAGCAGCGCCTATGAACAGCATTGGAAAACTTCCCACGATGTCGAGAGAGTCAAAGCACTTGAAGCGCGAGATGGCTGTTACTTCACCCTTGAAAGGCAACATTAGCCATTCGGAAGGCTGTGGTTGCTATCCTTTCCAATATGGTTATCAGAGACTGCGTCAACGGGAGCGAGCGGCTTCAGGCAGTAGACGTCCGCCACAAGTTGCAAGGTTGGGTCTAAAACCTTTTGCTCAGGATAAGCCATTGAAGTCTTTTACTTCGATGTTGAAGCAATCGTCAGAGAGTTTAGCCACGAAGGTAAAAGATGCGTACGAACAGGCAGTAGATATGACTCGCAAGAGCAGTCCACACATCGTTGAGCTGTTTAAGGGAAACCAGCTTTTATTGCACGTGACTGCAGCTCCTGTTGGAAGAAGCTTACAGAATCCTGCTGCTCATGGCTCTGATATCCCTTAGCAGGGTTTCATCAGAAGATGATGGTGGTCTACAGAAATAAGTCTTGTGCTACTTTTCTGATTTTTACTGCATCGTCTTAATATCAAAAGTGAGAAGCGCTCTGTAAATCATTATAGGGATATGTGATGATGTAGCCTTACGGTTGTTCTGTGGCTACGCGTCATTAGGATGCTGCTGAGCCGATGATCATGAACTAATTCTGGGAAGTCTTGCAAGGGATTATCCAAGCAGTGTTTCAGTTCAAGAATTGGAACCGAATAGATGCTGCAAGCAAGGCTTTTTCTAAACATCGATACAACTGGATTTTCGATGTTGTGGCAAATGCCCGATGCTCTGCTTAGACATCACGCTGCGAAACAAAGGGTTCCACTAAATGAATGTTGCAAATAGTTCCGTGATCTCTTTGCGAGATCCTATCTATCCGTCGACCTAGGTACCCATTCAATGTTGAAATACAGATTATGGGCACTCTTTCGTTGCAGTCTTTTTGAAGGATTACAGATTTATCATTTCCTCCATACCTTTCATAGTCTATCTCGTTACTGAGCAATATTCTGAATGATGTTTGTGTTGCCGTGACAGAAAGCGCCGATGTTGTTCAATTCCTTGGTACTAGCTTGTCAATTGGAGAGTATACGTTCTATGGTATCGCGATTCCCCACTGTCGCTATACGTAATTGGAGAGTATCTTGCGCGTCCCTCTTTCTTTCAATACTGTGATCTCTTTTTACTCATCCCTACATAAATGTTAGATAGAACGAGATCATTGAAGAAATTATGAGACCGGTCGAGTTGTTAGAGTGCTACATTTCGACTGGTCCAATGGTGTGGCTTTGGGATGGAAACTTAGGAGGGGCTCATTCTTCAAGAGGTGATTTCCCAAATATTGGGCATCCATGGTCCTTTTCAGCTCCTCTATCCTAGATGTTTCGTTTAGATATTGAATCTCTATTTCTTTTCAAACCCTTCTTCTAGCTTGTTGATAATGTTTATTCCTTTAAAGGCTTGCAAAGGATTGGGTATAATTTTTTGAAGCTCCTTCATTTTGTGGGGCATGGGTTGCAAAGTATTAATGGTATGCAATCTCTTACCTTTTTCTACAGCCTTATCAAGACTCTTTGTCAAGAATCCATTGTAAATGTAGCTTCTTAGTGTGTATAGTAACTTTGCAAGCTTCTCATTAAATGTAGCTTTTCAAACCCTTCTTCTAGCTTGTTGATAATGTTTATTCCTTTAAAGGCTTGCAAAGGATTGGGTATAATTTTTTGAAGCTCCTTCATTTTGTGGGGCATGGGTTGCATAGTATTAATGGTATGCAATCTCTTACCTTTTTCTACAGCCTTATCAAGAGTCTTTGTCAAGAATCCATTGTAAATGTAGCTTCTTAGTGTGTATAGTAATTTTGCAAGCTTCTCATTAATCATAAATTAAAGGCACAAATAAAATTTTCCATTCCTACTTGGGTTGTCCTAGTCGAGTCCTAGCCATATCGACAGAATGTATTCGTAGGTGGTGGCATCTATGATGGCAACAAATGGACAAGGTTGTTAGTTAGATGTTAAGTTTAGTGATGTTCCCATTCTAGCATCTATGATGGTGGCATCTATGATGGCAACAAATGGACAAGGTTGTTAGTTAGATGTCAAGTTAGGTGGTGGCATCTATGATGGCAACAAATGGACAAGGTTGTTAGTTAGATGTCAAGGTTAGTGATGTTCCCATTCTAGCCTTTAATTTTTTATGTATCCCTCTTGTTGTAATAGTGTATGGATGACATAATTTTGTGTAAAAGTTCAATTTCTTTACATAATCATTCATAATTTAACTCCTTTAATGCCCATGCAAACACTTTCTTGGATAGGATTGCCCTTCGTACACTTGGGGGGGTCACTCATAATATGTAACCCTATCATGTGAGTTCAACAGAAGGATTTTTTTATTTCTAAAATTTACAGAAATAAATATACATAAGGGACTATTTAAAATAGTTTTGGAAAAAATTTACAGATTTGTATAGAAAAGGGGTACATTTTATTAATGAAATTTTTTACAGATAAGGGACTTTAAATATACGCCTTGAACGCACGTGATATAGAGGGTTTATACATAGTGACCCCTTTGAGTTCGTACATTTGTTGTTATTTCTCCACTGACATTGAAAAACTTCACCAAGACTATTGGAGCGGTAATGTACCTAACAAAAGCATGCTTGCCAATCTTACACAAGATACTGGGTACTATAGGAGGTTGCAAAGTAAGGTTAGATTGGATGTATTATCACATGCAGAGTTGTATACTCCATGAGAGTGCTCTCAACGGAAGCAAGAATGGAAGAAGGAGAGAGAGAGACAGAGAGCCATACAAGTTTTGGTGGGTGCAGAACCACCCTAATCTTCTTTTTCATTCATTTATATATGTGTTTGAGTATTGTACATAACCGGGGTAAAGGCACAGTGACCTTTAACCCCCACAACCTCCCACTTAAAGGACAATGTGCCTTTAAGGGAGAACAACCAGTGAGCATACTATCCAATGCCCATCAATACACGACAATACTCAAACCGCTGACTAGGTAGACTCTTCGTCAGCATATCTGCAAGGTTATCATCTGTATGAACCTTGACAAGCTCTATGCGCTTGTCCTCAAGTACCTCCCTGATGAAATGGTACCTGACCTCAATGTGTTTGGTCTTTGCATGAAAGACCGGATTCCGTGCCAGCTGAATAGCACTCATGGAATCACTATGCAATGTCGGTACACCTGTATGAATCCCCAAATCTCCCACTAGCCGATCAAGCCATATAGCCTCCTTGCAACCCTTTGTGGCTGCAACATACTCAGCCTCTGTGGTAGACAAAGCAATGCACTTCTGTGTGCGAGACATCCACGACACTACACCACCTGCAAAGGTCAACACATAACTAGAAGTGGATCTCCTACTATCCACATGCCCTGCATAGTCTGAATCTATGTACCCAAGTACACGCATGTCTCCTTTACCAAAGCAAATGCACATCTCCTTGGTATCCTTCATGTACCTCATGATGCACTTAACTGCCTCCCAATGCCTCTTTCCTGGATTAGCCATATACCGGCTAACAACTCCCACTACAAATGCAATGTCTGGTCTAGTAGCTATCATAGCATACATAAGACTCCCAACTGCTGATGCATAAGGAACCTTAGCCATCATGGCCCTTTCCTCATCTGATTTGGGACTATCTGTATGACTCAGTTTCACATATGGAGGCAATGGAGTACTCACTGCCTTCCCCCCCTCCATATTGAAATGCTGCAATACTTTTATAACATACTCTTTTTGTGAAAGCCAAAGGAGTTTCCTACTCCGATCACGCGTGATGCGCATACCAAGAATATGACCTGCAAGTCCCGAATCCTTCATATCAAAGGCCTCATGCAACTTGGCCTTTAATGCATCTAGCTCATAAGTATTCTTGCTAGCCAATAGCATATCATCCACATATAGTGCCAGGATTATGAGGCTATTATCCTTAGCCCTTTTAGTGTAGAGGCAGTGATCAATTTCACTCCTTCTAAAACCCTGGGACCGAATGAAAGCATCAAACTTCTGATACCATTCTCTAGGTGCTTGCTTAAGACCATAGAGACTCTTCTTCAGCTTGCAAACTAAATGCTCTTTGCCCTTTTCTTCAAAGCCTTCCGGCTGCACCATGTAAATTTCCTCATGCAAATCCCCATGCAAGAAAGCTGTCTTGACATCCATCTGCATAAGCTCCATATCCTCTGTTGCCACTAGTCCAAGCATGCATCTAAGTGTGGTTATCTTCACAACCAGAGAGAATATCTCATCAAAGTCCACACCCTTCTCTTGCTTGAACCCTTTAGCAACCAAACGGGCCTTGTACCTAGGCACATCATCACTTGTGACCTTCATCTTGTAGACCCATTTACATGGCAATGCTTTCTTTCCATGTGGCAAAGAAACCAAGTCCCAAGTCTTATTCTTCATAAGTGAGCTCATCTCTGATTGCATAGCATACTCCCACTTGCGTTGATCCTCACGCATCATAGCCTCTTTGTAGCAAGAAGGCTCCCCGCAATCAGTAAGCATCACATAGTCTACCCCTAGAACAAACCTATCAGGCGGTCTAGACACTCTAGATGATCTTCTCAATGGCATTTCAGCTTGCTGTCCCACCTGCATATCAGCCACATTTGGCTCATCATTTCCACCAATAGATGATCCATCATCTACCCTTGATTGTATATTTGTGGGAGTACTTGGTGGTACCATTTCTTGCACATTTGGTGCATGGACAGCTTGCTGTCTATCAACATATGCAGGTGGATTCACATCCTAGAAAGTGATTCTCCTCATTTCCACATCCCTCATGGGTGCCTTATGCATCTTCTTCTCATTGAAGACCACATCATGGCTGCGTATGATCTTCTTTGTTTCTAGATCCCAGAGACGATAGCCCATCTCTCCACTTTCACCATAACCCAGAAAGATGCATTTCCTAAACTTAGGATCTAGCTTCTTTCGAAGCTCTTTTGGCACATGTGCATATGCCTCACACCCAAATATGTGCAAATGAGAGTAAGAGGGCTTCTTGCCACTCCATGCCTCTTCAGGAATACCACCATCCAAACTCTTACTAGGTGATCTATTGATCACATGCACTGCAGTCTTCATTGCCTCAGCCCAAAAACCACCAGAAAGACTTGCATTGGAAAGCATGCATTGCAACCTTTCTTGAATGGTATGATTCATCTTTTCTGCAACTGGATTTTGCTCTGGAGTACGAGGGGATGTAAGCTCCCTCTTAATCCCACGAGTATCACAGAAATGCTGAAAGTCATGAGAGAGATACTCTCCACCATTGTCAGTCCGTAGGTATTTAAGCGTTCTACCTGACTGATTCTCAACCAAGGCCAGCCATTTCTGAAATACCTGGAACACATCACTCTTCCGAGCTATAGCATAAGCCCACACTTTCCTAGTTGCATCATCAATGAATGTCACATAGTATTCAGCCCCGCCTAATGACCGTGTAGGCATGGGACCACATACGTCTGAATGCACCAAATCAAGCATTTCAAACTCTTTCTTTCCCCTTCTTTTATGGGCTGATTTAGTCTGCTTCCCATAGAGACAGTGCTCACAAAATTCGAAATCAGAGAAACTCAAATGCGGTACATAACCCAAACAGCATAAGAGTTTCATTCCATTCTGGCTCATGTGCCCCAACCTGCAATGCCACAAAGAAGTGCTTGGCTGCTCAGTTATTGCAACAACATGATCAAATACCCCTGATACATGTAAGGGATACAAAGTCCCACACTTGGCACCCCTAGCCAAAAGCATAGAGCCCTTTTGAATTTTTCAACTCTGAAAGCCAAAAGTGGTGTGAAAACCAGCATCATCTAGCTGACCCACTGAAATAAGACTCTTGGTCAGCTTAGGCACATGTCTCACATGTTTCAAAACAAATGCAGACCCATTTGCAAAAGAAAACTTTATGTCACCTGCTCCCACTATGTCACATGCATAGTCATTTCCAAGATGCACACAACCTGTCTTTCCACTGTCATAAGTGGAGAACCATTCCCTATGGGGAGTAACATGGAATGAAGCACCAGAATCCAAAATCCAATCCTGGGAATATGCATCATCTGAAGTGGTAAGCAACTCTGTAGATAAACTAGACATGAAGAGAACGTCATTGTCACTATCATGTGTGGCTGCATTGATCTCCTCGATCTTTACTTTTCCTTTGTCCTCCCTTGGACTCTCTTCCTTTTGATTTGCACCCCGATTTGCATTCTTTTTCTTATCCTTTTGCTCTCTTTTTAGCTTGTAGCAATCCTTTTTCATATGGCCCTTCTTGCCACAGTGGTAACACTCAATGTTCCATGCCCTGGATTTGCTACGAGACTTCCCTCTTTCTTGGGACTTTCCCCTGAACTGTGATCTGCCCCTTTGCACATTTAAGGCTGCATCCTGCTTGTTGCCATCCATAGACTTCCGTCTAATCTCCTCGGCCAACAAGCTACCCATAACATCATCAAATTTCAGTACTCCACCAGGTGCAGAGTTACTGACAGCTGTACGAAAGGTATCCCATGAGGATGGCAATGAACATAAGAGAAATATTGCCTTAGTCTCCGCATCAAAATTCATTTTCTGAGCCTGAAGCTGGCTGAAAATAATATTGAATTCATTCAAGTGAGAAGCAATGGAGACCCCTTCCTTCATCTGCAGCTCAAACACTTCATGAGGTAAACTTTATTAGAGGCAGTTTCCTTCTCATAAGTGGCACACAGTTTCTTCCACAAATCTTCAGTAGTCGGCTCATTTACTACTGTGAAATAAACTGACTCTGCAAGATGAGGTCTAATAGTAGACTTTGCTAATGCATCCAACTCATTCCAATCATCCTCAGACATATCCGCAGGCTTAGCTTCAATCCCTGCCAAGGGTTTAATCTGCTTCTTTTGAATAAGCACATCCCTTTTTTGTTCTTTCCACAAAGAAAAGTTTGTCCCATCAAACTTTTTAATGCTGAAAAACTCCTTTTCAGATGTGGAAGAGGATGCCATGATGCAAATGAAACAAAATCCCAAATGCTAGTGCCTGCAAGAGAGAATCACACGAAATACTAGGTGCACCCAAATGTGTATGCCACAATAGAGTGAAATATCACCAAAACTCAAAGCTCAAAGCATCTGACTCATGTGCATATACTATGCATCCATATGAGCAAATCTGGCCCAAAAGAAAATGCCAATAAGTGCCAAATGACTCAAGCATAAACACTGTCCACTGGCATATGCATCAATTATATCTCATCCAAGAGAGCATAGCACTATCAGTGCATCACCTGCAATGTGTCAAAGCTGTCCCTCAGCATAAAATAGCATCCATGTGCAAAGCGTCCATAAAAAAATAGCATCCCACAAGGCAATTTAGGCCTATCAGCGCATCCAACAAGGACCGCAATGTATCCAAATGGCCTATAAATCATCCATTGCAACCCAATGCATACCACGAATGAGCGCACACTGCTCAAACTGCAACCAGAGTGATCTGCATAAGGTATGCTCAAGAAATCATAGTCCTACGGTAATGAGCACTACTGAAAATAGAACCTGAGATGCTTCAAAACATGGGCGCCATTGCATAATCGGAACCAGCAAGAAAATCTGCAAATATCTCTCTTCTGCCAGAACTCCAAAATCCCAACCGATGAGTAAGAAATGGGAGTCAACACTTATCCACTGCCATGTGGCATAAATCTAAGGTTTCAAAACCTTAGAATGAAAAATGAATAACAGAGAGACGAAATCGAATACACAGAGATCTATAACTCTGAAAATCCTCCACTGAATCGCGCAAGAACTGATAGGTAGGGGTTTTTGGGCATCCGGAACACAATGGGACAGACGGTTTTGAAAACCGTGGTCTCAATCACTGGGTCCAACACACGGACTGAAAAATGTTTTTGGAAACAGAGCTATTTGTAAACTCAACCGGAGTGCGAATGATGAGCAACATAGAAGTTTTAGGACCTCCTAAGTCCACCGGAACTGACAGATCTACAAATGGTTGCTCCAAACTTGAGTTCTAACACCCGGGCAAAAAACGCAGGAACTGACACAGTGAGTTAGAAATCCAATGAAATGACCCCAGATTCAAGAATGAAGGTGTTTCCAAGCTCCTGAAGTGAAGTGGATACTAAAAGCAAGCAATAGTTGCCTCTACAAGTCAATATGGAGTCTCTATCGTCGAACGGAACAGGGAAAAGCTCAAAAAATGACTTTTTCTTTGAAAACTCTTAACAGGCTCTCAAAACCACTTTGCAAAGCCAAAGTGACTTTTCCAAAGGTCCTCCAAGGTCTCTGCACACTCAGATGCAAGTAAAGTCACCCACAAAGCTTCTCCTTCCTCCCACAGAGCTACTGAGCTTCAAGCATTCACGCACGCTTAGCTAGATCACCCGGGCTCTGATACCAGTTGAGAGTGCTCTCAACGGAAGCAAGAACGGAAGAAGGAGAGAGAGAGACAGAGAGCCACACAAGTTTTGGTGGGTGCAGAACCACCCTAATCTTCTTTTTCATTCATTTATATATGTGTTTGAGTATTGTACATAACCGGGGTAAAGGCACAGTGACCTTTAACCCCCACACTCCAAGCATTTTCAAATTATAGATCTATATTTATATTAGACGGTGCTTTTTTAATGGGGCAGTCATTCTATCAAAATCCCATGATATAAGAAATGTGAGCAAGCATACATTTAAAATACCCCTGAATTTAAAATTGTAATTTATTTTGCATTGTTGTTACCCATCTTTTGCATGTATGCTCAAGCGTATGCACGTGCTACACCTCTGTATATACCACAATTATATTAGGGAACTTATAACTTTTTCCCCTCCTATGTAAATGGCCTGTAAGTCACCTAAATTAAAATTTTCCCTTACATTAGTGAACCTATTATGTTACACGTTTATAAAGTTATTGCCCTGGGGTTTTTTGTATACTTGTTTCATAGTTATTATACATAGTATACTAGTTTTGGTTGAGTGGTTCACTTAATTTAGAAGAGGATTTGTGGCTAGCTTCGACCTTCCACATGGGAAAATTTTTCAAGCGGCTTATAGGTTGCCATGTGTTCCTAACATGATAATGTGACATATCTTCTTCCTATATGCTCTATTGTCTATTATCACCACTTGTTGTTCCGAAGTCATCATTGAGGCATTGCATTTTTATTGTTTCTATGTTGTGTATGTCTTAAACTTTTTGTTTAGTGTTTTGTTTATGTGAGTGGGTTTGGTTGCTTTTGCTTGAGTATTTGCTAGAAGTGTGCATTGAATGAAAAAGCCTCTCCAAGATTTCTATCTTGGCAAAAGTCCCTGGAGTTTCCCCTGACCAGCACCGTGCATAGCAAGGACCTGCATTGCAAGTCTGATCAAGGTCTCCCAAACCACCCTTGCTTTTGTATCTAGCATACCATGTAGCCCACTCCATATGCACCTTTTGAGTTGAGCGATACATTCCTAAAATAGTAGCAACAAGAGCAACCAAACCATGCTCTAGCCATTAGTACTTGGTTAATCACAACCACCTTGGAAGCAAGCTCAAGTGCATGAACTTTAAAAGAGGATTTTTCTCCTAATTCTCTCAAACACAAGAGACAATAACACTGTATTCAATATTTTTAGAGCTTTTTTTCTTTTTTTGAATGGAGCCCAAAAATCCTTCCCAAAGCAAAAGTTAACTTTCTGAAAATATCCTTCCTAAATTAAAAAGTAACTTTGAGTCTTTGTACAAAGGAGTCTAAAGCTCGAGACAATGGGTCCATGACCTTTCCAATGATTGAGTTCTACCTTTACAATAAATGAGTTTTCATTGATGCTCGAGGCAATAGGTGCCACCCATGGCCTACACAATGATTGTATTTCACATTTATAATTATTGAAGTACATTTAATAGATGACCCCTTGCTTGCAGCTTCACATAGTAACCCTTTAACCACTAACTTGCTTCATCATATTGATACAAGATGGACTTCAATATGAAGCTATTATTATGGTAACTCTTCATTTTTGCTATGTCCTACTTCCTCCTTAATGAGCATCCTTAAAAACTCTTATATATTTTGGTCTACTATTATAATTTTTTCTTCTACCAGATACTGATTCATGTGCTTCTTGGTTTTCTTTGTCCTTGATTTCCAAGACACTATGATTTATTTTATGGGTCACTCAAAAACTGGTTCATGGTTTGGGACCCATTTTTTAATGATACAATTAGTATACAATGTATTGTTGGGATAACTATAGTCAAGGGCTTGCTCTATGGTGCATGTGTGCATCTAGGGGAGTCACATGTGTGTGTGTGTGTGTGTGTGTGTGTGTTGTAGAGGCACATCTAGTGCTATGATGTGTCTAGTGTGTGATCGAAGGGATGATGTAAGCCAAAGGAATGTGTTGGATTGTGCTGCTCGCTCATTCCACCTACCAAAGCAAGGACGGCAGCCAGCATCATTGTAGGCCAGTCCCACTGATGTAGGGGCTGATTGCCACTGATATAGGGGAGGTGCCTACACCATCCTGTCTTTCTATAAAATGGAGGTCATTCCTTCATTCTAATACAATGGATTTTGCCTCACTTGTGCTCTCACTCTTTGTGCCATGATGCATCTCTTCTACCCCACAGTCCTCTACATTTGGTATCAAAGCTGGTAGGCTTTGTAGAACTCATTTTGGTAGTACCACCTCATCATCTTCTCCAACACCTCTTTTTGAGCTTTCTTCCTCCTTCCTTCTCAGAATTTGCTTAGCTCTATTCTCCCCATTCCTTGCGACTTTTGCCAAGACCTTCTAGTTGGTGTTTTTACACTATGGGGCGCTCCCTTGGCCCAGAGCATTCTCCCAGAGATGGTGTATTCCACCTGTGCTGATCCAAGCAATCTAAAACGTCAAAACGTGTAATTTCGCCTTTCTGCTCAACCATTGCCTGAGCCCTTCTAGCACAAGTTGGTCCATGCCTAGAGCCTACTACTAATGAATTTTGAAGGCCAATTCTTGCTGGAGCAAGGAGAAATCAGAGAAAAGATAGTCGAAAAAGGCGCAACTCTCATAGACAAAAAGGAGCACTATTTTAGCAATGCGCTGTGGTGAACTTACTTGGGTATTTAATCTTTAGTTTTGCATAACACGCCTTAAAGTGGATATTATTAATACTTATTGAAAGTTTCATATCCAATGGAGACAAGCACATATGGTCCAGAGGCACCATGATGCATATTTTTTGACACTTATGCATGACGCATGGCGTGAAACAAGGAAATATGCATACCCAACAATACAGATGATATCAGGTTGATATGATCCTTTTCATGTTACTTGAAGTATATGGAGTTAAGACCAGGAAAAGTATTATACCAAAGGAGACATGCAAATACGATAGAAGCACTGCAATGTACAATATTGATAGTCATGCATGATGTGTGGTGATAAATAATGAAAGATACATTCCCAAACCTACAAATGATGTCTAATCAGTATGATGCTTTTCATGGGCCTTAAATTTGATATGATTAAGACTTGTGCTAACTTTCATAGTCATTACATATGATAGAGACACCCTAATGCACATTTTTTAACACTCATGCATGACGCATGGTAAGAAACAAGGAAATATGCATGCCCAACAATGCAAATGATATCCGATGGGCATGATAATTTGCATGGGTCTGGAAGTAGGTAGTATTACTACCGATGAAAAGTATCATAGCTAATGGAGACATGCGAATATGATAGAAGCATTCTGATGCATAATTTTGGCCTCATGCATGATGTGTAGTGAGAAATAATGAACCCCCCATTATGAGAACAAGGTATGTAAGCCGACGAAGAAGGCTCTGTACAGGCTGAAACAGGCCCCAAGAGCATGGTACCAATGGATAGACAAATTCTTTTATAAATTAAACTTTAAAAGATGTGCCTCAGATGCTAACTTGTATGTGTACAAGAAAGGTGGAAAATATGCTATTATTGTTCTATATGTGGATGATCTCCTTATTATAGGTGACTATGAAGACATGATCCAGCAGACTAGAAAGGCATTGAGCATAGAGTTTGAGATGACAGACTTAGGCTTGATGCACTACTATTTTGGGATTGAAGTCTCGCAAGAGCGAGGCAAGATCTTCATTTCTAAACAGAAATATGCAAGGGAGATCTTGAAGGCATTTGGTATGTCTGAGTGCAAGGAGATAGCTACACCTATGGAGGTAAATGTGAGGCTATCTACGGAGGATGCCTCACCACCAGAAGACATCGGGAGGTATAGGAAGTTGGTTGGCAGTCTCATCTATCTATGCAACACGGACCGGACATCAGTTTTGCTATTGGCATTTTGAGTAGGTTCTCCAATAAGCCCCGAGAGAATCATTGGAATGCAGGGATGCAGGTGCTCAGGTATGTGAAGGGCACTCTTGATTATGGCATCACTTATGGTATGGGCACTTCCTTGGTTGGTCATTGTGACTCAGATTGGTGGGCTAGAGGTGTTGATTCCAGGAAATTAGTTTCTGGATATTGTTTGTCTTTAGGTTCAGGTATCTTCTCATGGATCAGTAAGAAACAACCAACAGTGGCATTGTCTTCTACTGAGGCTCGGTACAAGGTAGCATGTTTTCCTGCTTGTGAAGCAGTGTGGCTAAGGAGGATCTTATGGCACATGGGAGTGCAAGAGGATGAGGCAACTGTGCTCAGGTGCGATAATCAAAGTTGCATGGCCATTGCTAAAAATCCAGTGTTTCATGCACGCACAAAACATATAGAGATTGAGTATCACTATGTGCATGATTTGATCAAGGATGAGATAATGGAATTGGTCTAGTGTCCAACAGAGAAAAATGCAGCAGATATCTTCACCAAGGCACTCGGGAAGGATCAGCTTCAGGGTCATCTTCAAAGACTCGGCATTGGGCCGAGGAGGTAGTTCACCTATGGGTAGACATTGAGGGGGGGTGTTAGATATGCTCAATGACCCACCCTCCTGGTAACTAGCAGTGGTCCAAGGTGCTCAAGTTATATGGCCCCCATATGAGGAGAAGCCATGTGTGAGCCTGGGACACTGGATGGATCCTGACTTGCATGTCAGATGAGGTCTATCAATGAGACTGTTAATGGTAGAAAGGTGATTGTGTGGGAGCCCCTTATTCTTGCTAGGGCTTGGGGGCCAGCGCCCCCTGGTGGGGGTTCGGGGGCAAGATCCCTCAAGGCAACGATATAGGGAATATTCCTTGAATATTCCATGGATGACTAGCCGGTTCCACTGACTAGGTTGACTGGTCGGTTCCACTGATTACGTTGATCTGACTACTGCCCTCATAGCTATAAAGAGGCGACCTCCCCAGTCCATTGTATCAGATCAGTTCAGATTAAATCAGATCTTCCAGCTAGTAGCTCTTCACCTAGTATTTGTCTAGATCACCATCTAAGCTCCACTGTGGGAGCGCACAGTTGGACGGAGCCATCATTTGTACTACATCAGAATTTTGTTCATCTCTAGTTTGTTGTGTACTCTCTATTCTTTATTCAATTTCTATTCTGCTGTGCCGTGTAATTTAACATGCTTCTTATCATTTCTCCTTACCAATGCTTGGTTTAGTTGTTGCTAATGTCCATTGTTTCTTCTAGAACAATTTTCTAGTGCGACCGGAAAAATATTGGAGATAACACCAATGAAGTTGAGCAAAACCCAGATGATCTACATGAAAACCTAGTTTCGAAAAATCCAGGAGGAACATTGGAGGAGATGCACAATGTTTTTGTTCAAGACTGCAAACGGTTTGCATTTGGAAGTGAATGTGAGTTTATGCAACAACTACGTGGGAAGAGCGGGAGTAGTGTTGGGGTTCCAGGAAGGAGAGCCCCCTAAGCACACTAAAAACCATGCCATCTAAGCACATAGGGGACCAACGGAGACCACCAGAGGCCACGTCATCAAAGTGGCATGCCAAAGTTGAAGGTGCACATGTGACTCCAAAGAAGACACCACGGAGGTCTCCTAGGAGGAAAGCAGAGATTGAGGAGAAAGCTCTCAAAGAGGACGGTGAAGATAAAGAGGCAGAGGATGAAGTATCTATGTCCTCTTTCTTGCATTCAAGTAAAAAAATGCCTCCAAAGATTTGCCTTGTTCTTTTCCAAAGAGGAAAACAAAAGGCATGTAAGAGTGTGTGCATTGGCATTTGCCCATATTGTAGCACAGCGTTTCCATTTCATATTGAAATTATGAATTTCCATCTCTCCTCCAACTCCTTGTTCAATTGACTGTATGCAAAAGCTATGTTTGGTGTATGCTTTTGCTATGCTGAGTATAAATTTTGGTTTCATGTTCAGTGAATGCTTTCCGTATGCACTTAGTAGCACTTTTTATTAGATGTAGCACGAGTGCCAAAGAGAAAAGCCAGTGATGCAAAGACTAGCAGTAATGTGGAGATGCCCGATGATGCACAGCCTGATGATGCACAACCCAATGATGCACAGCTAGATATTTCACAGCCAGATATTGCACAGTCCGATGATGCATAGCCAGATATTGCATAGCCTGATGATGTACAGCTAGATATTGCACAGCCAAATATTGCAGAGCTCGATGATGCACAGCCAGATACTGCATAGCCCAATGTTGCACAGCCTGATGATATACCACAACCGGATGTTTCAGAACCTGATGTTGCACCGCTTGATGATATTGCACACCATGATACACAGCCTAATCCAGCAGATCCCTAGGTAGATACAGAGGAGGAAGTTGATGTGCATATATATTATGGCAGGGCCAATTGCGATTTTCAAAATCCTACATTGATTGTTGATCTAAACGGTGTGCTCATGTTTACAGTAAGTGCACGCAAAGGGAATACCTTACCTGAATACTCCCCATGCTTTGCCAGGGTTCTCAAAGCTAGAGGTATCACACACTATGTCAAGAAAGATGCAAAGGCATTTTTGGTGTTGGCTCTCAAGTTTTTTTATGTATACATATGGAGTTGTGCATCGAACACAAATGTTTTCAGGAGAGTAGACTTGTGTTTTGGGGATATCGAAAAGAAGCTTTCAAGCTTACTATCCCAAGAGTTGTGTCACAAGGCAGCATTCCCATTTGCAAATGGGAAACCAATTTTCTTTAAGCAACTATCTACATTTTGGGAGCTATTTCCCCAGTACATGAAGGAGAACACTTTGTTGCTTGATGATAGCCTCTACAAATGCAAAGGGAACAAGCCTGGCACGCACTTAATTTTTCCCAAGTTCGAAGATCAGGTGGAGTCTGACCTAGGCTCATTTCTGGTTTGTGACCTTGGTGTGTGGCTCTATGAGTGGCTACACTCACCTGATAGGTTGGCATTAGCAAGGAAGAAACCTTACATATGGGGGGATTCGACCCCATAATTTGAATATGTGAAGCAAAAGATGTGCCATGGTGGGAAGATAGAGAAGCCCACACGTGGGTGGATTGATATTGACTAAGAGCCTACAGTTTTGTTCTTGTACTTCCCAGTTTACTGGGCATTGTAAATGTTTCTATTAATACAAAATTATATAATTTTTCTCCATTTTCCTCGTAAAGTTTAAATTCAGAATTTATTTCAGTACAATGACATTCTGTCATAGTAAAAGTAACATTCTGAATTTATTCTAGTGATGTTTCAATTTTGTCACAATCTATTAAGAGAAGCCCACAAGCATTTGAGAAAAACATATGACAAAAGCTACTAGTGTCACAATCGGGGGTTGTCATTGCTATACATATAGAAATTGTTGTTGTTACCCATCCGAGCATACAAGGCTCTAAAGATGATCCCTCGCTTCCTAATTATCTGCCTACAATAAATCTTCACGAATCATTTCATCTTAAGTCATTACAATAGACTATTCTTATGTGTCCTTTGAATATATCATGTATCTTTGTATGTTTTCAGCTCACAAATGAGAAATGAAACATCAAGCTTCCCTTTAACATACCACAAGGAGATATTTTGCATAAGCATAAGAACATATGAAAGATGTAGAATTCTTTGTTCATGTATCTATGCGAACAAGCCAAACATGTACACAATGGTACAAAAAATAGGATTTTGATTCCATAAAAGTTCATAGCATTAGGTCTCATTACAAATATCTGGCATCGCATTGTATATGGCCTCATGCATCTCTAAGGAGAGGTAGTACATGTTGGTGTCATTGTTCCTAGCATCCATCAAAAACTTAATGGACTTCACCAAATGAGAAAGAATGATCGCAGAGGGGCCTTCAACTAGAAGCTGATAATAATGTTCATCACATTTTTTGTAGTACAAACCAACGACATATGCAAATCCTTGCTTGCACTCTCCTCCCCATTTGTCCTTCACCATACGTGTGGCAACTTGCCTTTTCTCTATGCATTTCAGAATGTAAAAGTCTACCCCTTCATCATTATCAAGCTCTACAGGAATAGAAAAGTTGTCACCTTCACATAACAAATGACTGGGGAAGTCTTCATGGCCCTCAAAAAGGGGTTCATCTATTATGACTTCAACATCGAGTGCATCATCCTCTATAGGTCTCAACAGTTTTTTATTCCATTTCATCACATAGTTCTTATTGACACACCTCCGACACGCATTGCACATACAAGCCTGACAATATCAACTTAATTTTTTTATCTTGATTTCGGTTGGATCATTCTTGCTGTAGCCACATACACTGTGCATTGATCAAGAGCCAGGCAATCGTGCACAATTGTATTGTTTGGACCTGTCTACATCGCTAATTTTTATCTCCCAATAGAATCTCCGCATTATGTTTTCCTTCTTCTTATTGAAGGTACTACTTGATGCTGTATTTAGTGTATTCCTCAAAAAAGCCACAACATCAAAGGCTTTCTGTAACACAAATCTGTCTTCTTTGAGCTGCTCTTGGGTGAGTGCTCTCTTTATGACCACTTGCTCCACCATGCTCTCCTTTTCCATGTCCGGAGGTGAATACATTCCATGTCATCTCTGAGTTTGTGAGGGCATAGAAACTTCAAACAAAGAAAAAAGGCCTTGCAGCCTTGAATTGGGCTACACACCCATCTGACCACACCCAATGTCTTTTAAATTGCAAGCCTTGCTCTTTTAACCAATTCCAATGACTCATAAAACAATGTTGCACAAAGAGTGTATCATGATCTTTGTCGTCAGAAATGTAGAAGTGCATCTCCTTTATCATAGAATTATCATCATGTTTGCAGTGGTAGGTGATATGTACCAAGATAGTGCATTGTTCCGAGTGCCAGTGCATTGATTGGATCTCATTTTGTTGTTTGAATGAGTAATTCTTAGCAAAATCAATGACCGATACTATCACATCTTCTGGAAATTTTGAGAGACATTCCTTGATTGGGCAGCCTACCATTTGAAGATAAAATTGTGGGTGATGAATCTTTGTGTGTGCTGCTCTACCATAGTCCACAAAGTACCAACATCGACTTGTTTATGAGACAAAATCTTTCTCTTTTGATCTTTTCCTGCCTTGGTTTTGCCCACAACAGCATCCTCAAAAATCTGCACATTGACAACCCCCAAGCTTGGAACTTCAAGTGGGAACCTAAGACCTTCTCTAACGGCCTTACATTGTGCACAACGTGCCATGAGGCATTCGAACTGATGGAATGTTGCATTTACTAGTTTACTACAAAGACATGACTCCCAAAATATCGTGATTCCACTGAGGACATGATATGAAGCTGCGCATATACCATTCTCTCTATCACATAAGCAGATCTTGCAAGAACAAGCACATGTTGCTCCATGCATACCAAATGAAGGGGACTGAACATGATTGATGACCTCTTTGAAGTATATCATTTGCATGTGTTGAATACAGCAACAAGTATTCCTATCCTTCAGCTTCCACACAAAATATGGTTTGTACTTCTCAAAACTACGTTGCCCTATAATCACATCAGGAATATGCATTGATTTGAACCTCAAGAAGAACTCTGTCTGCAAATAAAAGCAAATGTTCACTTCTTCAAACAACATAGAAAGCTTATAATAGCATAGAGAAAAATATAGAAGCTTTAAAAAGCAAATAAAAGCACACCATAAAATCACTTGTAAGAAAATTTGAGAAGTACAAAATCACAAGGCACATAAAAGCACAAAAAAGCACACTACTATAAAGGACAAAAAAGCACATGAAAACACAAAAAAGAACAACCAAGTATATTAAAGCACACAAAAGCACAATAATAAAATGCATTTAACTACTGGAAAAGCACCAAGCACAATACAAAAGCACTAAAAAGAATGACATAAATGCACATTGAAGAACTAGAAAAGCACAAAGCACATAAAAGAATATAAAAGCACACAAAGGCATAACCAAGAATAGAAAAACACAAAGCACATGAAAGCACAAAAAAGAACAACCAACTTTCTCGATTTGTCTCTAATAGTGCATTCATCTCCGTCGAAGATGACTCGATAGTTGTGTTCCTTCATTTGACCTACTGACAAGAGGTTCTTGCTGAGCTTCGGAACATAGAGTACATCTTTTACCAATCCTTTCGTACCAGTGAAATTGTTCATAGGGATAACACCTGTCCCTTGAACTAGATTCGATGTATTATCTACTGCTATGTAGATGACATTCTTTTGACCTTCTAATGGTTTCATCTCTTTGGATGATTTGTCATGTGAGATGATGCACCGCTGTCGATATACCAAGGATCCTATTCTGCTTGGTCAACTTAATAGCTAAAATCCTCTTTGGGATTGCAATCAATGCCTAGGTACACTGCCTAGGTACACCGTATGAGTTTGCTACATTTTCTCATTTGCAAGAAACATATTTCCATGTTGATTTGCAAAATGGCTGTGACTAGAATGTCCACAAGATGATTTCCTCTTCCGCGAAAATTCCCTCAATTACTACTGGATTGACTGCCTTGGTCATATTGCTTCTTGTGGCAATCTCTTTCATAGTGTCCAAACTTATGACAGTAGTTGCACTAGATGTTTGACACATTGGTGGATGCATTCCCTCATCCTTGGAATCTTCCTTGGTTGGAATGATTTCCTCTTTGTTGATTATGATGCTGCTGAGGGGATGATGCTGATGCTGCTACTGATGACTTTGGTGATTTTGTTGCTGATGATGACCACTTTTTTAGAATGATCTACCTCTGCCTCTGCTTCTGTCTGAAGCTGTGAATTCCTGATAATTAGAATGACCTTTTCGTGCTTGAATGGCTTCCGTCTTGAGTTCTTCACCAAGTAGGACTGATTGAAGTTCTTCCAATGTCGGTATTTGCTGTTGGATGGCAATACTTTGGACTAGATTCTCATATCCCTCTCCTAGTCCATTCAGGATGACTTGAACCATTTATGCTAGACTCTTGCTATTGCGAGTTGATTATTGTTGTAGTCTTTTATCCAGAGTACATAAGCATGACTAGTTTCACTACTACTAGTGCAGAAACTCTGGTTGATTTGGTTTCTCAGTGTGAGAATCCTGGATGTTTTCTTGGACTCATAGAGAGCTGCGAATATATCCCATGCTTCTTTCAATGTCCTGACTGTGTTAAGCTATCCTAGCATCGCATCTTGCACATTCTTCTTGATCAGATGATAAGCGTACTTGTATTTCTTATCCCATTCTGCCTGAGCTCGGGCAATGGCAGGATCTGCTACAAGTGCGGAAACTATTTGTGTAGTTGTAGATCCCGCTGTTGGTGTTGTGACAACAGGTGGAGTAGAGCTACTACTAGCTAGATTGTCCAATGGTCTAGGTGTAGATCCATCGATATACTCCCATTTGTCCTGAAGTACGAGAATGGTCTCCATTCGATATTTCCATGTGCCATAATTGGAGTTGTCTAGCTTAGCAGATGCCTCCAGATTGAGGTCGCTAGTCGTAGACATGGTGCAAGAAATGTACTCAAAGTGTCATGAAAATCACTTATGAGGAGATAACTAGGCACCTAGAATAAGGTAAGTGAATAGTCACATGGGGGGATGTGAAGGGACGTGAAAGGACCCTTGAGGTTCCAACTGCCCATAACTTCCCTTAGTCTTCTGTCTTGAGGTCCTCAATCATGGATTGCACATATGCAGAATTACAAGGATTCCTCTACTTGTATTTTGGAGTTTTTGAAGTCTAATTTCTATTCGTCTCTTCCTCAAATTTGAATTCCTAATAGGTAGAAATGTAGATTGAATCTCTACCTATTACACTAATGATCCTGCAATTGGTTCAATTATTCTAGCCTCTCGTGGGAAATGTAGAATCAATCAATTCTAAGGGACGAATGCATTAGAAGAGATAGTCTCAAGAAAAATGAATCCATATAATCGTAGGTGTTGACACAGAGGAGGATGGAAAGATTGTCTGATTGGAGCCTCTTCGAGCACCTTATGACTTTCAAATCCTACACTAAAGCAAGCAACAGGCATGGCGAAGCATCGACACACTCAAAAAAGGAAGCGAGCAACAAATGCCCATGCAAGAGATTGGTAGCTTGTCTGGCTAGCGATGTGTCTTGGAGGATGTGATGAGAAGTTTCTTTGATTCCAAGTAACGCCAATTCTAAAAATGTGAAGATAGCTGAATCCAGCGACACCACTCAGAGATCTATATGTCTATCCAACACTTGACAGAAGGGAGACGGTTGCCTTAGGATAGACTGGGCAATCAAGAACGTGGCCAAGACAAGAGAGAGCATGAAGAAGGAAGAAGGTCCACTACAAGGCATAGGCCATTTTCCGACGGAAATACCGACGCTTTTTACATTAAAATTTTTTTTTTCACGGGCGCAAAGGTCGCTATAAAAGTCGTTAAAATCGTCGGAAAAGGAGTGTCGCTATAAACCGTCGCTATATAGCGACGCTGTTAATCGTCGCTATATAGCGACGATGCAAACGTCGCTATATAGCGACTCTGTTAATCGTCGCTATATAGCGACACTGGTAAACGTCGCTATATAGCGACGATTAACAGAAGTAAAAAAAAAGGGTTAGTGGGGCTAAACAGGGCTTCCTTTTGGCCCTGTTTAGCCCCACTAATCCTTTTTTTTTTTTTGTAATTACAAAAGAAAGTTTTTTATAACAAAATTTCCCTTGCTTGCAGGGTGATACAAAATTGTTCTTGTGAACGATGAGGAAGAAATGCATATACATATACAACTGTGTTTGTAACAAAATTACCCTGTGAAAGGGCGATACAAAATTTCTCTAATGAGCGGATATACAAAATGCTACTACCACTACTAATCCGAATCTGAATCCGAATCGTCTTGTTGGCCTGTTCCTTGGTCCTCGACACCTGCGTCTTCTCCCTCGTCCCCGACACCTGCGTCTTCTCCCTCGTCCTCAGCACCTACGTCCGATCCTTGCCCCTGTTGATCGCTCATCTCTGATGATGGGACGCTTGAGCTTTGACCCTAAGAGTGAACCATATAAATCGAAAATTAGATTGGAACTTAAATTAAAAAGTGAGATTACAAGTAGGAGTAAACTTATACCGTGCGAGCAGCCACCTCAGCCCAATCGACTGTCGCTCCCATTGCCTCTTGCTCAATGAACCACGGCTTTGTTCCTATCCAAAATGCACGCCGCGTCTCTGCATCCGTAGGAAGACGACCCATCGCAGCTTGCTGTGGATCCAATTTACGAGAGTTAGAGTTAGCTAAAGTGCATGTAATATTTATGTAAGTAAAACAAATAGAACAATACATTAAATGGGAAGAAGTAGACTTACCACGGTTGCCTCGAACGCATACCGTCCGCCTGCACCAAAGTGCGAAGTACCTATGATGTCCAGCCATCTCTTCGCAGCCCTCCTCTGACCCTCGAACATTTCGGGATGGTCCCTATGTTGCTTCTTGAAGTACTTCCAATCAGCTTTGTCTGCCCAGCTGGGTTTAGCCAACCCCTTTGTAATGGAAGTACGCATGGTTGATCTGCGATGCTTTAGGACCAAACCCATGCGCTCGAGCATATAATTGTTATTAAACTCCACATTTGGCGGATTAGGATATCTTTGTTTTAACTCATCGATCACCGCCTGCTTCCTTTGGGCATCTTGATACCGCCAATCGATATTTATGCCGCTCTTGAAGTGATGACTCATCAACTGCCTCATGGTGGCCATCACTGCTTTGCCCTTTTTATCTTCTATTATCTCTCCGGTAGATGTGATTTGATAGGAGAGATCCCCTGATGAGTAAGGGGGACTGACGGTAGCAGAGTCTGAAGGAGTGGAAGCTGTGCAACCACTTCCGGATCGAGGAGTAGCTATGGGAGTAGGAGAGGGAAAGGGACCTGACTGATACTGTGTCTCCGGACCAAGTGGAGACCTAAAGGAGCGTGAGTGTGCTGACTCGTCTACATCTCCTGAGTCAACACAACATGAGCCGCCCATCCTACTCTTCCTTCCCTTGTGGGAGGCATGCGCAGGTAATGATCCCGCGGTCGAAGGGGTGCGAGGGGATGGCTGGGCAATACGTCCACCCGTCGGTGTAGGGAAAGGAAATGCGGAGGTCCTCTGAGAGAGCAAAGAGAAGAATCTTGCTGCCTCCTCATCGCTCATCTGCGCTACAAACTCGTCGGGAGTCCCGACAAAGCCATGCGCGGCTAGCAAAGGAGTCCCCTAAGGGGTAGTCGCAGTGCTATGTGGAAGAGAGGTCGGACCAGGGGTAGTCACAGTGCTAGGACTGAGAGGAGTCGGACCAGGGGTAGTCCTCGGGGTAGTCGCCTGAGAGGAATCAAAGTCCTCTGGAGCATATAGATCGTGAGCTCTCCTCCTGCGAGGCTGTCCGTACTCGTCCGATGAGCGACATGATCCCATGTCTAACATAGACACAAACACGAAAACAGAAAACAAAAAACAAACATGAGCATTCTCATAGGCATAGGCATAGCCAAGAAGAAAGAAGAGGGAAAGGAAAGAGGGAAAGAAGAGGGAAAGATATGAGGGAAAGAAGATGTAAAGGAAAGAAAAGAATGAGAATGAGGAAATAGAGAATGAGAGAAGGGGGAAATAGAGAAGGGGAAAGAGATGAGGGAAAATAGAGAAGGAGAGAAGGGGGAAATGAGAGAAGGGGGAAATAGAGTGGGAAATAGAGAATGAGCTTATGCAGAAATAGAGAATGAGCTTATGCTTCTCTCATTCTCTATTTCCGCATAAGCTCACGCATAAGCATGAGCTTATGCGGAAACTTAAGCATAAGCTCATGCACATGCATGAACATAAGCATGAGCTTATACTTAAGCATAGGCATCGGAAATAGAGAAGGAGCTTATGCATAAAATAGAGAATGAGTTTCCGCATGCTTATGCTCATGCGGAAAAAGAGAAGGAGCTTATGCAGAAGGAGGAAGCATAAGCTTCTCTCATTCTCTATTTCCGCATAATCTCCTTCTCTTTTTCCGCATGAGCTTATGCTTATGCTCATGGGTGAGCATGAGCTTATGCTCATGTTTCCGCATATGCTCACGCAAAAGAGAAAGAGAAAGAGCTTATGCGGAAAAAGAGAAAGAGCTTATGCGGAAACTCATTCTCTATTTCCGCATAAGCTCCTTCTCTTTTTCCGCATGAGCTTATGCTTATGCTCATGGGTGAGCATGAGCTTATGCTCATGTTTCCGCATATGCGGAAATAGAGAATGAGAGAAGCATAAGCTTCTCTCATTCTCTATTTCCGCATATGCTCACGCAAAAGAGAAAGAGAAGGAGCTTATGCGGAAAAAGAGAAGGAGCTTATGCGGAAACTCATTCTCTATTCCCGCATAAGCTCCTTCTCTTTTTCCGCATGAGCTTATGCTTATGCTCATGGGTGAGCATGAGCTTATGCTCATGTTTCCGCATATGCTCACGCAAAAGAGAAAGAGAAAGAGCTTATGCGGAAAAAGAGAAGGAGCTTATGCGGAAACTCATTCTCTATTTCCGCATAAGCTCCTTCTCTTTTTCCGCATGAGCTTATGCTTATGCTCATGGGTGAGCATGAGCTTATGCTCATGTTTCCGCATATGCGGAAATAGAGAATGAGAGAAGCATAAGCTTCTCTCATTCTCTATTTTCGCATATGCTCACGCAAAAAGAGAAAGAGAAAGAGCTTATGCGGAAAAAGAGAAAGAGCTTATGCGGAAACTCATTCTCTATTTCCGCATAAGCTCCTTCTCTTTTTCCGCATGAGCTTATGCTTATGCTCATGGGTGAGCATGAGCTTATGCTCATGTTTCCGCATATGCGGAAATAGAGAATGAGAGAAGCATAAGCTTCTCTCATTCTCTATTTCCGCATATGCTCATGCAAAAGAGAAAGAGAAGGAGCTTATGCGGAAAAAGAGAAGGAGCTTATGCGGAAACTCATTCTCTATTTCCGCATAAGCTCCTTCTCTTTTTCCGCATGAGCATATGCTTATGCTCATGGGTGAGCATGAGCTTATGCTCATGTTTCCGCATATGCTCACGCAAAAGAGAAAGAGAAAGAGCTTATGCGGAAAAAGAGAAAGAGCTTATGCGGAAACTCATTCTCTATTTCCGCATAAGCTCCTTCTCTTTTTCCGCATTATGCTCATGGGTGAGCATGAGCTTATGCTCATGTTTCCGCATATGCTCACGCAAAAGAGAAAGACAAGGAGCTTATGCGGAAAAAGAGAAGGAGCTTATGCGGAAACTCATTCTCTATTTCCGCATAAGCTCCTTCTCTTTTTTCCGCATGAGCTTATGCTTATGCTCATGGGTGAGCATGAGCTTATGCTCATGTTTCCGAATAAGCTCCTTCTCTCTTTCCGCATAAGCTCCTTCTCTATTTCCGCATGAGCATAAGCATGAGCTTATGCTCATGCTCATGCATGAGCATAAGCTCATGCTTATGCTCATGCGAAAATAGAGAAGGAGCTTATGCGGAAAGAGAGAAGGAGCTTATGCTCATGCGGAAAAAGAGAAGGAGCTTATGCGGAAAGAGAGAAGGAGCTTATGCACAAAAAGAGAATGAGAGAAGCATAAGTTTCTCTCATTCTCTATTTTCGCATAAGCTTATACGGAAACTTACGCATAAGCTCATGCTCATGCGAAAATAGAGAATGAGCTTATGCTCATGCGGAAATAGAGAAGGAGCTTATGCGGAAAAAGAGAATGAGAGAAGCATAAGCTTCTCTCATTCTCTATTTCCGCATAAGCTTATGCGGAAACTTACGCATAACCTCATGCTCATGCATGAGCATAAGCTCATGCTTATGCTCATGCGGAAAAAGAGAAGGAGCTGATGCTCATGCGGAAATAGAGAAGGAGCTTATGCGGAAAACGAGAATGAGAGAAGCATAAGCTTCTCTCATTCTCTATTTCCGCATAAGCTTATGCGGAAACTTACGCAAAAGCTCATGCTCATGCATGAGCATAAGCATGAGCTTATGCTTATGCTTATGCTCATGCATAAGCATAAGCATAAGCTCATGCTTATGCTCATGCGGAAATAGAGAATGAGCTTATGCTCATGCGGAAATAGAGAAGGAGCTTATGCGGAAAAAGAGAAGGAGCTTATGCAAAAAAAGAGAATGAGAGAGGCATAAGCTTCTCTCATTCTCTATTTCCGCATAAGCTTATGCGGAAACTTGCGCATAAGCTCATGCTCATGCATGAGAATAAGCTCATGCTTATGCTCATGTGGAAATAGAGAAGGAGCTTATGCGGAAAGAGAGAAGGAGCTTATGCGGAAAAAGAGAATGAGAGAAGCATAAGCTTCTCTCATTCTCTATTTTCGCATAAGCTTATGCGGAAACTTATGCATAAGCTCATGCTCATGCATGAGCATAAGCTCATGCTTATGCTCATGCGGAAAAAGAGAAGGAGCTTATGCTCATGCGGAAATAGAGAAGGAGCTTATGCGGGAAAAGAGAAGGAGCTTATGCAGAAAAAGAGAATGAGAGAAGCATAAGCTTCTCTCATTCTCTATTTCCGCATAAGCTTATGCGGAAACTTACGCACAAGCTCATGCTCATGCATGAGCATAAGCATGAGCTTATGCTTATGCTTATGCTTGAGCATAAGCATAAGCATAAGCTCATGCTTATGCTCATGCGGAAATAGAGAATGAGAGAAGCATAAGCTTCTCTCATTCTCTATTTCCGCATAAGCTTATGCGGAAACTTACGCATAAGTTCATGCTCATGCATGAGCATAAGCATGAGCTTATGCTTATTCTTATGCTTAAGCATAAGCATAAGCATAAGCTCATGCTTATGCTCATGCGGAAATAGAGAATGAGAGAAGCATAAGCTTCTCTCATTCTCTATTTCCGCATAAGCTTATGCGGAAACTTACGCATAAGCTCATGCTCATGCATGAGCATAAGCATGAGCTTATGCTTATGCTTATGCTTATGCATAAGCATAAGCTCATGCTTATGCATAAGCATAAGAGAAGGAGCTTATGCTCATGCGGAAAAAGAGAAGGAGCTTATGCTCATGCGGAAATAGAGAAGGAGCTTATGCGGAAAAAGAGAAGGAGCTTATGCAGAAAAAGAGAATGAGAGAAGCTTATGGAGCTTATGCGGAAAAAGAGAATGAGAGAAGCATAAGCTTCTCTCATTCTCTATTTCTGCATAAGCTTATGCGGAAACTTACGCATAAGCTCATGCTCATGCATGAGCATAAGCATGAGTTTATGCTCATGCTTATGCTTAAGCATAAGCATAAGCATAAGCTCATGCTTATGCTCATGCGGAAATAGAGAAGGAGCTTATGCTCATGCGGAAAAAGAGCTTATGCGAATGAGAGAAGGGGGAAATAGAGAAGGGGGAATGAGAGAAGCATAAGCATAAGAGAATAAGAGGGAAAGGAAATAGAGAATAAGAGGGAAAGGAAAGAGAGAAGGGAAAAGAGAGAGGGGGAAAGAGAGAAGGGGGAAAGAGAGAATAAGAGAAGAGGGAAAAAAGAGAAGGGGGAAAAATGAGAAAAAGAGAAGGGGGAAGAGAGGGTTCCTACGCCCATCACTGCAGCTAGTGCTTAAGGCGCTAGCTGCAGGCCAATGCAAATAACAGAAATATTAAATGGAAAGAAGAGGAAGCACTTACCTGTAAAAGTATGTCCCGCTCGGTGTAGTGGACTGGCCCCACAAAAGAGAGAGTATGTCCCGCTCGGTGTAGTGGACTGGCCCTACAAAAGAGAGAAAACAACCCATTTTTTCAAATAAGATGTTAGTGGAAAGAGGAGATCACAAAAGAAACTTCTTGAAAGGAGACAAGGAAAGAGAAGATTGAGGAGACAAGGAAAGGAGGAGATTGAGGAGACAAGGAGAAAGAGAAGGAAGAGAAATACAGGAAGAAGAGGTGAGTTTCTTTCTTTCTTTCTTGAAATTTCGTTTTTTGTTTCAATCCTTTCTAATCAAGCATGAAAACTAGTTTAAAACTTTAGCAATACAAGTAGAAACACTCACAAAACCAAAGCTAACAAACAAACAACCTACATTGTTGAAACAAACTCACCTCTTGAAGAATTTTCTTTCTGGAAACCAAAGAGGGAAAAAGGAGAGAGAGGGAGTACAAGAGGTAGGAGAAGGGTGAGGAGTGGGAAATAGAGTAGGAGGTTGCTTGGAATAGATGGGAGGTCGTCGAAAATAGGTGGGAGGAGATTTTGGGTTCCTTACTTGAGAGATTAGGAATGGTTTGAGCAAAACGCCGTGCGTTTCGGCGTTTCGGGTTTTAACCCACAGCGTCGCTATATAGCGACGCTCTTTTGTCGCTATATACAGAGCGTCGCTATATAGCGACGCTTACTGTTTATTTTTTTGTGTGGCCTCTTGTGAAGCTCAAACATGCTATGCCTATAATTGTCAATATCTCCTCTTACTATATAGCCTTACTATATAGGATTTTTTGTTTCAATCCTTACTATATAGCGATGTCATTCTTTTTATATGGCCTCAAGAGAAGCTCAAATTAAACATGCTATGCTCATAATTGTCAATATCTCCTCTTCATGCTTATGTTTTAGTTTTATAAGTGTAGATGGAAGGGACGAGTGGAAGCTCATCCGATGATGCGCCAACGCCCGGGAGCACGAAGTGGCTTACGGAGAGGTTATATTGTCATTGCACTCATTGCAAGCGAGAAGTACGACATCAACGTCGTATTATCATGCGCCACTTGCGGATGTATGGGGAGGAGCCAGAACCAGTACCCCCCGTTGGTGTTGCACATGTTGATGGATCATCGGTAAGTCAAAGCTATTTAAGTTCGCAATCTTATTGTATACCCGGAAATAGAAGATCTTCTATTTACACGAATGAGCTTATGACAGGATGACGAGGGTGACGAGGGTACACATATACCTTCTCACTTTCAACAAGACTATAGTCTCCCGGATGACGACGAGGATATGGTCGACATGATGGATTCCATTTTTAGGGGCACTACATCCCACGTACACGTGATGTCAGAGTCTAAGGTGAAAATGCGAGAGTTGCAATCAACACGATTGTACGAGGGTGCTAGGATGTCTAAACTACGTGCTTGTCTCTCAATCTTGAATCTACAAGTACAGTATGGGTGGTAGGATACAAGTGTCTCGGCCTTAATGAGGTTAGCCCTTGCATTAATTTGATTGACTCATTATTTGGATATTGTTTGTTTTGAGAATCATCATTTGGATAGTGTCTTTGTCATAGGTTGCTCCAAAAGATGTTGCCTGCACCAAATACCATGCCCGCATCAAGAGATGAAGCGAAAAAGATGCTAACAATGGTGGGTATGGATTATGATACCATCCATGCTTGCCGTAATGATTGTATTCTCTTTCGTCATGAGCATGGAGATTTGGCTAGTTGTCCAAAGTGTGGGGAACAACGATATAGAGATGACTTGCAGGGTGAGAGGATACCGGTAAAGTCTTAAGACACTTTCCCATCATTGCAAGAATACAACACATGTTTCGATGCAAATCCATAGCGGAGTTGATGACATGGCATGCATCTCATCGGTCCACTGATCACACATTGAGGATTCCCGCAGATTGTGCAGCTTGGAAGCACATAGATAATCAGTGGCCGGACTTTGCGAGAGAGCCACGCAACTTACATCTTGGGCTAGCCATGGACGGCGTGAATCCTTTCAGGTTACGCTCGACATCTTGGTCGACATGGCCCATAGTCGTGGTGAATTACAATATCCCACCATGGCTAACAATAAAAAAGGGACACCTCATGCTTGCACTACTTGTGCCAGGAAAGTACAAGGCAAAAAACATGGACGTGTACATGGCACCTTTGATAGAGGAGTTACAGATATTATGGAGAGGAGTGCAGGTCTTTGATATTTCTAGAGCTCCTAGGCATACCAATGATATTTTGGTCAGGGGTATCTTGATGTGGACCATGCATGACTATCCAGGATATGGAGAGTGCGCAGGTACGTGGTTATGTCTTTACATGTACAATGAGGGATTATGCTTTTTTTACTCTCTTTTGCACGCATGTCTTGTACTAATATATTCATGCACGCGTGCAGGACTTGTTACAAGTGGGTACCATGCTTGTCCTGTTTGTGGACCCGCTCTGAAATCACTTGCACGACGCTACTCCAAACATATGAGGAAAAATGTTTATGAAGGTCATGCTCGATACCTTCCGCTCGACCATCTCGCACGTGGAGGTCAGCTTGATCCACCACCATCATATTTGAAAGCAAGTGATTGGATTCAAGCTTGGAGGGAGAATGGAGAGGAACCTCCTCCTGGTATGAAGAGGCTATCGATCTTTCACGAGCTTCCTTATTGGGGTCAGTTACAAATCAATCATCTCTTGGATCCCATGCATATCTTTAAGAATGTGGGGGCTACCATTTGGGCACACTTGGTTGGTTCCAAGGACTCAAGAGGAGTGCGAGAAGACTTGCGTGCTATGAATAGGATGTCTCGTTTGTGGCCCCAAGTACATGCTTTAGGAAAAGTTGTCCTCCCGAAAGCAACGTGGATCCTCTCTACGAGGGAGGAGGCAGCGATCAAGGCAGACATTGCCTCTTTTCAAACACCGACAGGGTACATGCGTTGCTTGAAAGGAGCATTTTCAAAGGACAATAAGCTTAGTGGCCTCGTCCCATGATTGGCACAAGGTCTTACAGGTATTCTAAGTAGAATTAGTGTACCGATAATAGTGATGCATTAGCGTAATTATTATTATGTTATATTATTGACATGATTTCATTGTTGCTTTGATAGTTCATCCTTCCAATTACAATAAAAGGGTGCTTACAAGAAGATGTTAGAAATGCTATATTCAAGATCTGTGGTATTGTGAGGTATGCTTACTATCAATTCGCATTATGTATTTTCTTCATGGACATGTGAAATAGGTGGATATCTCAAATATCTTACATATGCATGGACATGTGAAATAGGTGGATATCTCAAAAAGAGATCTCTATATCGAGCATCGAGAAGGCTAGGGTGGAATCCATCGAAGCCGTATGCTTGCTTGAGAAGCACTTTCCCTCAAGCATTATGACAACTCAAGTCCACTTGCTTGTGCACATAGTTGATGAGGTGGCTATAGCAGGTACCGTTCATAATCGATGGATGTTTTTTCTCGAGCGGTTTATGAAAACTTTAAAGGGGTTTGTAAGACAAAGAGCAAGACCAGAAGCAAGCATGGTAGAGGGATGGCTTGTGCAACAGTCATTAGTATATATCACAGAGTTTCTTGCATCCACAGATCCTGATATGCCGCAAGCTTGGCACAACAAGGATGATGATCGCATCATTGGCGAGGTCCCCCAAGGAAAAGGGATTGAAAGAAAGATGAGCGAAGAGCAAATGGAGAAATTCAATAAGTTTTGTATCCTCAATAGCCCTGAGATGCAGAAGTGGATTGAGAGATATGAAGTGGCCAAAGCAGAAAGAATAAATGCAAGGACGAGATTCAGAGTAATGTATAGGCGATCACAACCATATCCACGAGATCTGGCTCTTCTCCCTACTCACATGTCATTTGATTGGCTACAACTGGCTGTACGTAAAGCCGAACGTGATGGAGAGACAATAAACGAACGCGAGTGGGAGTTATCATCTGGATGTATGGTGCATGTAAGTTCCTTATCTCTTGACGTAATTAAGTAATTATTTGTGGCAATATATGCTATAAAATAGGTGCATCTTCATTGTGTTAATGATGCTATTTTACAGTACAAAAAGTACACTGCATTATGGTCATATGGACGACATTTTCACGTGGAACGCATCAATTCAAAGAGAGTCACGTATGATTGTGGAGTCATGGCTAACTTCACACAAGATAGCCGAGCAAGTGCTTCGGATACCAATCTTCTCTCCTCACAGTTGGATTATTGTGGAACCATACGCGACATCTATGAAATTGATTTCAGACGATTTACTATTTTCATTCTTGATGTAAAATGGTTTAGAACTACTTACAACGGTCCCCATGCGACAGTGAGAAAAGATAGTAGCGGTCTCTTTGCAATAGACTCCACCAAACATTGGACCGATGAAAGTGATACTTTTGTTCTTCCCGAGCACTGTGAGCAGGTGCATACTAATGATTTAATTAGTCGAAGCTTTCATTTTTAAAGTCCATTGATATATATATAATTGACGACATTTGGCACCCATCTTCAATATAGGTGGTTTTTCATCCGGATCGTTCTGATCCAAGATGGTGGTACGTGATCCAAGTTGCACCACGAAGTAAGCAGATTTTTGAAGATCGAGATGTGGATATGGAGATGCCAGTACCAATGCCGGATCCAATTGATGAATCTAGCGAAGAAGATGTAGATCACCATATGAGGCAAGAGGAAGATGCGCATAATGACATCGCACGGGAGGAGGATGGAGATCACGATATTGACGAGGAAGACAACAATCATCAAGATCAATCACCACACTTAAGCTTAATTGAAGAAGATGATCAAATACTTTTAGGTGAACGTACGATACTAGAGTACGATGATGATATAGGAGATCAACTTGGTATAGAGTTGGAGATAGACTTGCTTGGCGCCTTAGACTTGGCTCAAGATGAAACAGTTGATGTAAATGCTCTTATTTGATTTTTCTCATCTCAAACTTGGACATGAATATATGAGCTTCAAAGGCTTGATGTACATGCTCTCATTTTTTAATTCTCTATGAGCTCAAACCTGTATGAAAATTTAAAAAATTTTGTCATTGGAAGAAAATAATTTTTAAGGCTAAAAAAAAAAAAAAAAACTCTCTGTAAAACGTCGCTATAATATATTGTCTCAGTGTCGCTATATAGCGACTTTTAAAAGTCGCTATATAGCGACTTTTACTAACGTCGCTATATAGCGACGTTTAGCAAAAGTCGCTATATAGCGACGATTTACGACACCCGATTTTTATACCGACGATTAACGCTAAGCGGGCGCTAATCATCGATACGTAAACGTCGCAATAGGATGCGTGTGTAGTAGTGCGTCAATTCCAGTTAGCATGTTTCCAGTTAGCATGTTGTGATCAATTCATGTAACGTGAAGAAGGAAAAGCAACACCCTATCAAGAAGAAAGATTTTTTGTTCCTGATGAAGAAATTTGGCTTTTTCTATAACATCATCGAGTGAAAGAATTGACAAAAGTCATCTATAATTTCAATTATTGCATCTGGCCTATGGGATCACAAATTCCTAAAGGCATAACCCATTGTAACCAACCAGTTACAGTTTGGTGAAGAAGAATAAGTACACCACATGAAGATTACGAATTTATGTCATAGAGGCTTCAACCCATGCCAAGTTAGTCCCACACCTATCTATTTTTATGAGGCAATCATCAACAAAATGTGGCTACAATGAAGCAGAAGGCCACCCATAGACTTTCTTGAAGACGATTGATGATGTGAAAGAAAAGCACAGCTTGTCTTTTGTATAAAAAGCCGTAAAAATGACCAACATATGAAGCCAAGAAAAGCTTGATTCGGCAATATGATGATTAGCAATAATGCGAGGGTCTATGCAACTTCATGTCCATCTATTGCATTGGTGGCTTACTGGATGGAGGGATGGTGATGACAGATCTCATAATCTGACTATCCACCAGGCTGAAGCAAGTCTCAGAATTTGACTATCAAAGTCAAACGTATAAGTCCAATTTCCAAATTCAGATTCCAATTCTTGGATGAAGGTTGCTTGTGGCTGCAAATTTAACTACTGTGAAGATTGACGAGACAAGTATTTCTAGGCAGCACTATTTCTTGGTCAGCCTATTTGACAATCAAGAAATATGACAATCAAGATAACATAATTAAGGCAACAGCAACATATTGTAGAGATGGGACAAGTACAAATGCAGGAAATTGTCAATAGGCCAGCATATGCAATTTAGAGACCTGTCTCAATAAACAATACAATGACTATTCAAAGATTCAACAGTAATATGGTTTCCTTGTTGCAATCTGCCATAGTTTTTGTCAACATACTGAGATTCATCTTGGTGGCCATTACAAAAAATTTGGACAAAAAAAGGGCCCTATAAGGGAGCCCTTGGGCTAGTGACATGGAAGAATAAGGTGAATAAAACCCAATAGAATATTGGCTGGTGGAGGGCAATATAATATTGGAAGTGGCATGACTTCTCTATTTCTTTATTCAATGGCCCAAACAATGAGGTGGAGCACCCACTTGTTGCCTCAACTCCCCCATCAAGTTTTTAAACTATAACCAAACTGAGAAACCTAATTTCTCAACCAAACTTGAACCATTTGACCTGAAACCAAATCCTCCCATCCAACTACCACACTCCTTTCATTCTCTCTCATTCCTCATGCTTTCCCCTCATTTATGAGCACCATTTTGAATTTTTCTTTGCTCTAGCCCTCTTTTCAAATTTCCTACTGGCTCTTGAGTGGGAAGCTTCTTTCTCTATTCTCCCTCTCATGGGATGGACTCTCACACCAAAATATCAACACTTCTCTTCTCTACCTATATTTCCCTCCCATTTCACTCTCATTCTTTCAAAACGTTCAAGATTTTTGAATGAGATTCAACCTACCTTCTTCTTTCTCTATTTTGGGCGCTTCTCCTTCAAATCTTTCCACTTTCTCTCTCATTCCTCTTGCTTCCCCCTCATTTCTGAGCACCATTTTGAATTTTTCTTTACTCTAGCCCTCTTTTCAAATTTCTTGCTAGCTCTTGAGTGGGAAGCTTCTTTCTCTGTTCTCCCTTTCATGGGATGGACTCTCACGCCAAAATCTCGTCACTTCTCTTCTCTACATGTATTTCTCTCCCATTTCACTATCATTCTTTCAAAACGTTCAAGACTTTTAAATGAGATTCAACCTACCTTCATCTTTCTCTATTTTGGGCGCTTCTCCTTCAAATCTCGCCACTTTCTCATCGCAGATTCTCCCACGATCTGAAATCATTTCATTCAAAAAGAGAAGGCAATCAATGTTCTAAGCGAGCCATGAATGATGCAAGGTGTTTGGAGCTTAGAAGGAGCTACTAGATGAGATTCTTTGAGAAAGGATGAAAGAAGATTGACTTTTAGGCATTGCAGTTGCTGATGCATGAGAATCAATCTTTCTTTTTGCCATCTCTCAATACTAGTTACTTTCCTTGCTGCAATCTCTAAGGGTGCATGTTTTTGAACCATTTTTTAAGGTTTGGGGTCCATCCAAATAGCTTGTATGGAGGTTCAGGTGAGATAATCTTTGGAACAATGCAACACAGTAATTATGACGAGATTTGTTTGTTAATGATGTAACTTTGAAGAGACAATTAGTTCATAGTTCATTTTGTGTAGTTGTATTGTTTTGTTTTATTTCATGATTTGAAAACATTGAAAATTTTGTTTGTTTGGTAAGAAATTCCATGAGAAATGAGTCTTTTTGACTCTTACTATCAATAGTTTTCTACATAATATTGCTTGAAATAGATTTCGAGATGGTTGGGAGCATATAATTTGTTTTGAAGCAAGAACCATCAACTTCATCAATCTTGGAACACATTTGGGACCATTGGGAGGGACAAGTTTGATCACATTTTTCTTTCAAAGAATCTTGCTCCAAGAATCATGTACTATTCATTCATGTAGTTTTAGAATGTTTTTAGTTTTCAACTCAAATCAGGGTCCATTAGAGCAACTTGTATGGAGATTCAAGTGAGAAAACCTTTAGAACAATGCAAGACAATGAAAATAATGAGATTATATGATGCAACTTTGAAGAAGCAGTTAGTTTGTAGTTTGTTTTAGTAATTTTGTTGTTTTCTTTTAATACATGATTTGAAGAGGAAGAAAGATTTTTTTGTTTTAAAGATACACTCTTACTATTGAGTTTTTTTTACAGAAGATGGTTAGAAATAGATTTGGAGTTGTTTGGAAGGATATAATTAATATTGGAGAAAAATCCATCAATTTTAGCATCCTGGATTGCAAGAGGGACCATTGAGGAGGACAAGTTTGGTCACTTTTTTTTTTCAAAAGTCCTTGTGGGTGTATTGTTCATTCACATAATTTAACACTGTTTGATGATAACTAAATGTTTTTTGAATTTGTAGATTTCAATCGTTAGATTTTGCATGCAATTGGGGTTTTCATTTTTGCTTGGTTTGATACTTTTCTGAAACATGTCATGTTTGTATATTATTTATTGATATCAATGTTATATTATGTTAGGTGAAAGTGCATGAAATCATGCAAGCCGCTCGGAATTTTAAAAAGGTGGATATCCATTTTCAAATAGATGTAGAGAATGCACCATTTTTAAAGAGGAATGAATCCTCCTTAGCAAGTGAAAGTGATTTAGTAGCTCTTCGAAATCAAGGAAAAGCACATATGGATTTGTGTGGTTAGAAGCGAAAATATATCTAGTAGATCCACAAACTTGTCAAACTCCTCAATTCCATGGATTGACCAACTTAATAAAGTTCCTATGTAAGGGTGAGAATGGTTTGTCAAGATATTGTCGAAGGTTGATTGGTCATGGAGCAAGTAGTCTTCACAATCAATATCAATCTTTGCTTAATGAAAGAGACAAAAGGATCGCAATGTTGGAGGCTTGGAGTCAACATTTGGTATCATTTATGCAAGCTACAAGTGTTCAAATGTCTGCATATGATGGCATAGAGAAGAAAATTCAAGAATTATAGGTAAAGGTTCAAACATTAGATGCTCAATTGGGAGAGAGCACTATAAATGCAATTCACTTATAGATGCAAAACACACCTCTGAAGGATGAGATCAAGAAGTTAGAAAAAGCATTATCATTCATGAAGGATACTCCAATGGGTCCAAGACTACGTAAGAGGAAATTGCATCCAATGGATGAAATATCCAAGAAAAGTGGTCACTGGAAGCGTCGAGTGAGAGCTTGTAGGAGTGTTTCAGAACTCATGTCTATCCATGATGAACATTATGGTGCTATGGGTGAAAAGTTTACAAAAAAAATGTTGGAATCTATTATACAACATCCAAAATTCAAAAGTCTAAAATCAGAGATAACATCTGAGACAATGAACAAAGTTGTGGAGCATTTCAATGCAACTAGTGCACAAGGAGTTTGTGATACTGCAGGGATAAGTACAAGGGCATATCGGCTCATATTAAAGAGCTTAAAAACAACATGTCTTTCTATGGGAGCAAAATTTAAAGCCTCGCTTCCTAAACCGACTAATGTTGATAAGCCCAGGCATGCACTCAATTTGGGCATACTTAATTTAGTCGGTGAGCCCTAGCATGTATGTAGTACACTAACTCTGAAAACAAATGTTGGAGAGACTAAAGAATTGGAATTGACAGTCAATAATAACTTTGTGATGGATGTTCGAAGAGTTTTGCAAGCCATAATGAAGTTTTATGATATGCCTATGGAGGAATGCAATGGTACTCTGAAGATTGTACTAAAGCTTGATGAAAGTGAGGTGGTCAAAGGTCAAAAATTGGAAAGAGTTAGTTTGACAATGACGAATAGAATACTGGACCTTGAAGTTGAGCTTGATGATGCAAGACAGTTCAATATGCAATCAAAACATGAGATTTGGTGGTTGGTTGCCTTTGAGGTATGATGGAAATTTGTATTTTAATACAATAATGCAAAAAGACTTAGAATATTTTGAAATAACATGTGAGTTTTTTTTGCAGGTGCCGAAAGAGTCACGTTCAATTTTAAAGTGGTTTTTTGACCAAACCGATATCCCAAGTGTGATCAAAGGTCATGACAATGGTGAGCTACTTGAAGTTAAGGGCTATGGATCCCACCATATAGAATGGCATCTAGCTGCTGACCTCAAGACTATTAAATGTATGTTTAATGTCGCACATGGAGCAAATACAAGCCATCCTTGTCCACTGTGCATGCAAACAAGAGTACCTGCAAAGGGTGGTAAAAAGAATCAAAAGCAATGGGCCTCTAAACTTGCAGAGATATATCAAACTAAGGCACCAGATAGGGATGCTCCAGGGAAAGATCCATCATGGAGCCCAATTCTTGAAATTCCTCTTAAGCGAGTACACATTTGTGCGCTTCATGCTATTGTGAGAATAGTTGAAAAGTTGGTGCATCTGTACATCATTGATGCATATAACTTGAAGCCCCAACAAGAGAGTGAGAGGATGATTGCAAGAATTGAAAAGGTTCTTTTAGATATGGGACTACACTCTACGCAAGTAAAGATTACAAAAGATGAGAAAAGATCTAGAAAAACAAACAATGTTCCTTGTAAGCCAAGCTTTGGTGGTGTCAAGGCTTTAAAATTCCTTTCTGCAAAGAAGAAGAATGACAAGCTCAAACATGCTAATGAGTTTGATGTATGGAGAAAGTTACACAATGCCTATTGTGAACGAGGGAGAAAGGGACAAAAAAGACTGGAAAAGGTGCGAGTCCGGGTGATGATATGCATTATAGCTTACCTTTACTTTACCAAATAATAATCTCTTTCTTTTGGAGATTAGTGGACAGCTATGTATGGGGGTGGTTTGAATGTTGGTATTGCACCAAGCTCTTCACTCTACTAACCGCATGGTCTTGGATTGATGTGATGTTTACATCATGAACAGGGTCGACTAACTTCCATTAGATTGAACCTAAAAATAAATCGGTGGTTCAAGTCTTGGAAATTTTTCAAATTCCAACCACCAGGTGTGCCAATGTGAGGGGATAACTAGGCACCTAGAATAAGGTTAGTGAATAGTCACATGGGGGGATGTGAAGGGATGTGAATGGACCCTTGAGGTTTCAACTACCCAGAACTTCCCTTAGTCTTCTATTTTGAGGTACTCAATCATGGATTGCACGTATACAGAATTACAAGGATTCCTCTACTTGTATTTCGGAGTTTCTGAAGTCTGATTCTATTCCTCTCTTCCTTAAATTTGAATTCCTAATAGATAGAAATGTAGATTGAATCTCTACCTATTACATCACTATATGAATCAACTGCAAAACATTAACTGTGGCAAGTCAAATCTGAACTGTCAGTGAAGATAGAACTACAATAGATAAAATCCGATCTGTATTACAAGGCTTGTGGCAAATGATGTCGAGAATAGCCAAGAGGCTTTACAAGGCTGAAATGATGTGCACAATGTCGTGAAATAGCCAAATAGGCTTTACAATGATGGCATGTGTGTGTGAAATCAAATCATGTGCGCTGCCCACTGAACAATCGGTAATGCCTCTGAACACTCTGAAGTATGCTCACTAAAATGATGAACGTCAGGTTTTAGGTGATGTGATGATGTGAAACCTTATGTGAGCGTATGGACTCACTCCGAGTAGGTACTAGTCGGGCATTTTGGGCATGGCTTAGATTGGTAACTTAGGGAGATTCAAAGCGTCCCCTCTATAGCAATCTAGTCTACTCTGATCTAGATCTATACCAACCATCGATTTTATGAAAGAACATCAAATAATTCCTTTTTGTTGTTCTTTTTATGTGCTGGGTCAGATGCGTCGATGTAGAGGCGGATGTGCATGCAGGAAGTGGATTTGTCGATGAGGCTCAAATGTGAGTGTAACTTGCACCGAAATGTATGCGTGATGTGACAAGCACATAGAGCACAAAAAGTCGATCGTTTTTCCTTTTTGGAGCATCCTCAAATTCTTCCTGGATCAAGAGATACGACTATATCTAGGTGGAGGGGCAAAAGGAGTGCAAATGTGCTCAATGATGATGTGTCACTATGGGTCACATGCAGTGATGATGTGGCACTATGCCTAGCAAGAGGTGTGCCTGTGGAGCCCTATGCTGAGGTGGCACTTGTGTTCACATGAAGTGCCTGTGGAGCACTTTATGTGCTTGCAGAGGGTCAGTGTGCCACATGGCATTGATGATGTGGTAGATCATGATGTCAACTGATGATATGGCCGTGTTGATGTGGTAGTTGAGCTAGCAATGATGATGTGGTAGATGGTGATGATGTGGTAGTCTGTGATGATGTGGTTGTCGGTGATGATGTGGATGTGGATAAGCTGATGTGGCAATCGTGCGATGTGTTAGAAATGTGAGACAGGTTTATCTATCATGTGGCAAATAAGATGATGTGGCACACGAGCCACGTGTCAGTCAATTGACCTTAGTTTGATAAGGTTGGTGGTGACCTTAGGATAAGGTGGCCACCACGTGTCACAGGGAGGCTCACCAGAATCTTTGAAGATTCTATCAAAATCTTTCAATGGGTGGCTATCTGCAAAAGGTTTCATCGAGTCATGTGTGTTGGCTATGAGGTAAGCTTCCGAGAGCAGGAGGTCATAGAGGTCGGGACGAGCCGGGTCAGATGCTGCTAGACGTCGTTACTTTGGAGATGCTTGGCACATTGGCGTTGCGCGGTTGGAGTCGCCTAGTCCCTTTTTTTTTTTTTACAAAAGGCGCCCAGGTGCTGTGGTCACCGGTGAGCCATCGTGAGCCATGTGGCAAATAAGATGATGTGGTACACGGGTCACGTGTCTTGCCAATAGCCATCAAAATCTTAGAAGATTTTGTCTCTTTCTTAACTATTCCGTCTGCATGATGATGAGCTCATTGAGAGCTGTCCTGTTGGGAGGTGAAGCGTCCGTTCGAGGAGGCGTTTAGGCAGAGCTGAGCCATTTGGAGATGCAGGAGCTCGGTGGCGTCAGAAGGCATTGGCAGTGGAAGTTTGCTATGTCATTGGACAAGCGGTGCTTTGGAGGCTATGGCTTTGCTGGAGAAGGATATTGCCGTCTCGCTGGCAGCCCCTAGCCTTGGAATGTGTTTGGAGTGCATTGTTGAAGGTCTACTGGCAGAGGAAGTCTGTGGAGATCATTGTCGTGTGAGAGAGTGCGACGCCCGTGAGCCTTGGCCTTCGTTGTGAAGCAAAGTCGTCGTGCGAGCTAGAGTCATGACACGACATGCAGGTCTAGTTGGCTTGTTAGATTCTGCAAAGCCCCTTGGGGAGAGGCTAGGCCGGAGCGCTACTCTTTGGTCTATGGGTCAGGGGCACTATCTAAGTGGGCTACTACCGTGATTAGAGCTACAACAGAGGTCAAAAACCTCGAAAGCCTCTCACAAAGAAGTCTCTTTCTCAATGAAACATGCAATGACAAAAACTCTCTTTCACACAATCTCTCAACGGAAGAGATGTATCTCAGATCTCTCTTTCTCTCGATGAACTAAGAATTGAAGAAGATTAACAAAAACCTTTCAATCTCACACGGATGAAAATATCTCTTAAATGGATGGAATTTTCTCTTCACAGAAGAGAACACTCGATCTCTCAGTCTCTGAATCTCTCACACTCTCTCATACGGATCACAATGCCTCAGCGGAAGGCAAGGGAGCTCTGATACCATGACAAAATATGAAGAGGGGAGAGGAAATGAATGCAGATGAGGAGAGAGGGCAGAGCTAGAGAGCACACCACAAATGACTAACTCTACACTAGATTTAGTTAAAAATGTAGAATATATACACACCCATTTAGGGTTAGGGTTAGGGGATCTAACCCTTTCCTTTATAGCACTCTATTGGGTTAGTGCTATGCACATATGATCACACTGCTATGCACACATGATCACCTGATGTTGAGCTTGAACTCTCAACATGGCAAATTTTGATCCCAAGAGGGTGATAAAAAATGATGAGGTGTCAAAATGGTGATGTGGCACTGTGGGTCACATGCTGATGAAGGATTGTGCCTACAGAGTGATAACTATGCCTAGCAAGAGGCTATGCCATGTGGCATAAAATTGACCAACTATGGCTAACCTTGGTCAACCATGGTCCACAACCCTATCCAAATAGCTGACCCAAGGTTAAATTAACCCGAGTTAGTCTTCATCTCTGATACAAAGAAGTCATGTGTCACTATTGTGACCATTAACTATACCTAGGGTCTAATTGACTTAATCATTGTTAGAAGTTATCTTCCACGCGGCAATCAGCCAAGTGGACTAAGGTCTAAAACCTTAGGTTGAAGCTTCCATGCAGAGAAGAGTTGTTGACAAAGATGCTTGTTGCATTTCGGTGAGCATTGTTTTCCGGTTTGTGTACATGGAGCTTTGTGTAGCAGATGGTCTTCATCTCTGATACAAAGAAGTTGTTGTTGAGACAGAGATGCTCATTTGTTTGTTTGTTTGTCTGTGTGTGTGTGTGTGCGCATGCGCGTGTGTGTGTGCATGTGTGTGTGTGTGTGTGTGTGTGTGTGTGTGTGTGTGTGTGTGTGTGTGTGTGTGTGTGAGAGAGAGAGAGAGAGAGACAAAGAGACAGAGAGATAGAGTCCTTACAATATTCTAATTGCAATCTTTGTTCACAACATGCCCAAAGCAAAAGACAATGGGTGACATATTGTTATTAGTGTGTCTGACTCTGCCATTGTTGCTCACTCCATCCTCTTTTGCCCTCTCTATGTGATGCATTACCTCATGTATATAATTCTCTTTGCATGACACACTACGTTACCCTATCTCTATTTTTTATCTATGTTGTTGGTCTCCCTCAGATAGAGGTACTGCATTAAAGCCAGGGAAGAAGGGGGTCTAGATGTTATACATATTTCAACTGCTGCCAAAAAACTCTAGAGGAAGAAGCCTCATCGTCAAGCACACCTTCTACCATAATAGTCTAGTATTGCGTTCCATATTGAATTCCAATTGATGGAAAAAAAGTTGATTCAAGGCATAACAAATGGATGACCTCTCAAGACTATCAACTTGACCTACATTGGCATGAAATTTTCTCCCCTTTGACTAGCCTTCTTTGCCTACCTATCATTATCTCTATCCACACCCCTCAACCTCCTTCCATTATCACAATTGCCTCTTCACAGCTCTCGCCTTACCTCTATCTTTACTTTTTTTCCTTCTTTCCTTAGTGCTACTACTTGACCTTTTAACATGAACCATCACATCCCTCCTTGTTCCTTACATTCTCTTCATCATTTGCATCCCATCTATAACTTACTAATTGTAGGTAGGTATAATCACTTATAGAGACTTTGAGATGCACCTAGTAAAATGTGAGGCTAGAAATTGTATTTGAATGCACTCATTGGGTAGCTCCACCCAAACGTGTTTTGGGATAAGAATGCTCCAGATCTGTATGTGTAGCTTAAGGTAATGATGTTTCTACCACACTAAAAACATGGTGGCATCATTCATGTGGGAAAATCCCTTGAAGCCTCTCAAAACCTTCAATATCCAGCTCTATTTTTACACTAATGAGGTGATGTTTAGGAGTAGAGCTTTTTTTTTGGCAAGAAGAACAGGGTGTTTTCAAATAGCTGATGAATAAACATTTATTAGTTCTTATTGAAAACAATGCATGAAGCTAGAAGGCAACTGTGGCCAAAGCTCTTTGCTTGTTGTGATAGTTTGAGAAACCTATCGTGTCTTTATATAGCAACTCCAAGTCTACTACTCTGTGACATCTTGTGTGTTATTTTCTTCCATCCAAATTCTACTCTTGAGGTTCCAAGCGACATACATGATACATTTCTTGATGTAGAAAACATACTTAACGCTCTATTGCTTTGATACAGATTGATGCAGAGAACATAATTCTTTGATACCAATTAATGTAGAAGAATTGAACCCATAGGCTCCAAGAAAGCACATTCAATTTTTGAAGCAACCCATAGGCATACCATGCATTAATCTTACCTAGCATCAGCCCCCAAAGAATTTCCACACATATAGTTAACTGCATGCATAATGAACTAAGGCCAACCAACTTCGTTGTTTGGGCAAACACCTCACTTGTTGGGTCAATGATCAACCACCTTAGTAGTTTTTTAGTTGACAATCAACCATCTCATTGGCCTTGTTTTATAGTCAACCATTGCACTGGTTTAGGGATCTCACACCAAAGCTCTACTCATAACCGAATTCAGCTAGCTAGTAGGAGTTCCTTATGACCTGCAAGGACCATGGAATTTAACGCAAACGCCAAATGATCAGTTTAAGCACGAAATGACCAATTCATAGGTGCCAACGTAACACTTCATCTTCTCTTGTCATGTGCAATGTTTCATCTCTCTTCTTTCCCAATATCCTAATCAAAGTGCCTCACCTTAATATACCAAGTAAGATGTTTGACTACATGCATACAACTAATAAGACCAAAAGAAATATTTAGAGTAGAGGCATTCTAAGAGTGCATTCCTGCTCCACATTGAGTTTGCATTCCACTCTGTGGCAATATTTTTGAAAGGTTGTAATGTTTCTAGCATCAGCCCCCAAAATCAGGGTGCTACAACCCATTGCTCCGTGGGAGACGAGAAAAATGAGTCTCCATGTGGGCATTTCAGGGCAGCTCGTTGCAACCAATACCATTGCAGATTGAAAGTTGATCTGGGCCTGTTTTTATAGGAATTTTTGTCTAAGATGGGCGAGGACCAGAAAGCAAATAGTTGGTGGGAACGATTGCTCAAGAATGCTCACAAATGCTGCGTGAGGATTGTCGAGGAGCGACTGAGAAGGGCCTTTAAGAGGCCGTCCCCATAGAAACGCCAGACTAATATTGCAAGCGGATCTGGTAGTCAGGGGAGTATCCCCATGGGTGCATAGTCGACATTGTGACACCCTCCACAAGGGAATACCTGCCACACCTCCGTCCGACGGTGCAAGTGGTAGTGCTGGTTAAAGACACTAACACGTGGATGCCAAGGCTGCCAACCCAACCAACGAGACCCACACATTACGCCGCCGCCACCAGCCAACACTGAGGACTCAATTTTTGATGATGGGGTGCCACACTACAAGGCATAGGCCATTTTCCGATGGAAATACCGACGCTTTTTACATTAAAATTTTTTTTTTCACGGGCGCAAAGGTCGCTATAAAGGTCGCTAAAAGCGTCGGAAAAGGAGTGTCGCTATAAACCGTCGCTATATAGCGACGCTGTTAATCGTTGCTATATAGCGACGATGCAAACATCGCTATATAGCGACACTGTTAATCGTCGCTATATAGTGACACTGGTAAACGTCGCTATATAGCGACGATTAACAGAAGTTAAAAAAAATGGTTAGTGGGGCTAAACAGGGCTTCCTTTTAGCCCTGTTTAGCCCCACTAATCCTTTTTTTTTTTTTGTAATTACAAAAGAAAGTTCTTTATAACAAAATTTCCCTTGCTTGCAGGGTAATACAAAATTGTTCTTGCGAAATGATGAGCAAAAAATGCATATACATGTACAACAGTGTTTGTAACAAAATTACCCTATGAAAGGGCGATACAAAATTGCTCAAACGAGCGGATATACAAAATGCTACTACCACTACTCATCCGAATCTGAATCATCTTCGTCTTGTTGGCCTGTTCCTTGGTCCTCCACACCTGTGTCTTCTCCCTCGTCCTCGGCACCTACGTCCGATCCTTGCCCCTGTTGATCGCTCGCCTCCGATGATAGGACGCTTGAGCTTTAACCCTACGAGTGAACCATATAAATCGAAAATTAGATTGGAACTTAAATTAAAAAGTGAGATTACAAGTAGGAGTAAACTTATACCGTGCGAGTAGCCACCTCAGCCCAATCGACTGTCGCTCCCATTGCCTCTTGCTCAATGAACCAAGGCTTTGTTCCTATCCGAAATGCGCGCCGCGTCTCTGCATCCGTAGGAAGACGACCCATCGCAGCTTGCTGTGGATCCAATTTATGAGAGTTAGAATTAGCTAAAGTGCATGTAATATGTAAGTAAAACAAATAGAACAATACATTAAATGGGAAGAAGTAGACTCACCACGGTTGCCTCGAACGCATACCGTCCGCCTGCACCAAAGTGCGAAGTACCTACGACATCCAGCCATCTCTTCGCAGCCCTCCTCTAACCCTCGAACATTTCAGGATGGTCCCTATGTTGCTTCTTGAAGTACTTCCAATCAGCTTTGTCTGCCCAGCTGGGTTTAACCAACCCCTTTGTAATGGAAGTACGTAAGGTTGATCTACGATGCTTTAGGACCAAACCCATGCGCTCGAGCATATAATTGTCATTAAACTCCACATTTGGCGGATTAGGGTATCTTTGTTTTAACTCATCGATCACCGCCTGCTTCTTTTGGGCATCTTGATACTGCCAATCGGTATTTATGCCGCTCTTGAAGTGATGACTCATCAACCTCCTCATGGTGGCCATCACTGCTTTGCCCTTCTTGTCTTCTATTATCTCTCCGGCAGATGTGATTTGATAGGAGAGATCCCCTGATGAGTAAGGGGGACTGATGGCAGCAGAGTCTGAAGCAGTGGAAGCTGCATGACCGCTTCCGGATCGTGGAGTAGCAGTGGGAGTAGGAGAGGGAAAGGGACCTAACTGATACTGTGTCTCCGGACCAAGTGGAGACCTAAAGGAGCGTGAGTGTGCTGACTCGTCTACATCTCCTGAGTCAGCACAACATGAGCCGCCCCTCCTACTCTTCCTTCCCTTGCGGGAGGCATGCGCAGGTGATGATCCCACGGTCGAAGGGGCGCGAGGGGATGGCTGGGCAGTACGTCCACCCGTCGGTGTAGGGGAAGGAATTGCGGAGGTCCTCTGAGAGAGCAGAGAGAAGAATCTCGCTGCCTCCTCATCGCTCATCTGCGCTACAAACTCGTCGGGAGTCCCGACAAAGCCATGTGCGGCTAGCAAAGGAGTTCGCCGAGGGGTAGTCGCAGTGCTACGTGGAAGAGGGGTCGGGACCAGGGGTAGTCGCAGTGCTAGGACCGAGAGGAGTCGGACCAGGGGTAGTCCTCGGGGTAGTCGCCTGAGAGGAATCAAACTCCTCTTGAGCATATAGATCGTGAGCTCTCCTCCTGCGAGGCTGTCCGTACTCGTCGGATGAGCGACGTGATCCCATGTCTAACATAGACACAAACACGAAAACAAAAAACAAAAAACAAACATAAGCATTCTCATAGGCATAGGCATAGGCAAGAAGAAAGAAGAGGGAAAGGAAAGAAGAGGGAAAGGAAAGAGGGAAAGAAGAGGGAAAGGAAAGAGGGAAAGAAGATGGAAAGGAAAGAAAAGAATGAGAATGAGGAAATAGAGACTGAGAGAAGGGGGAAATAGAGAAGGGGAAAGAGATGAGAGAAAATAGAGAAGGAGAGAAGGGGGAAATGAGAGAAGGGGGAAATAGAGTGGGAAATAGAGAATGAGCTTATGCGGAAATAGAGAATGGGCTTATGCTTCTCTCATTCTCTATTTCCGCATAAGCTCACGCATAAGCATGAGCTTATGCGGAAACTTAAGCATAAGCTCATGCTCATGCATGAGCATAAGCATGAGCTTATGCTTATGCTTATGCTTAAGCATAGGCATCGGAAAGAGAGAAGGAGCTTATGCGGAAATAGAGAATGAGTTTCCGCATAAGCTTCTCTCATTCTCTATTTCCGCATAAGCTCATGCATAAGCATAAGCTTATGCGGAAACTCATTCTTATGCATAAAAAGAGAGAGAGGAGCTTATGCGGAAAAAGAGAAGGAGCTTATGCAGAAATAGAGAATGAGAGAAGCATAAGCTTCTCTCATTCTCTATTTCCGCATAAGCTCATGCATAAGCATAAGCTTATGCGGAAACTTAAGCATAAGCTCATGCTCATGCATGAGCATAAGCATGAGCTCATGCTTATGCGGAAAAAGAGAAGGAGCTTATGCGGAAATAGAGAATGAGAGAAGCATAAGCTTCTCTGTTTCTCTATTTCCGCATAAGCTTATGCGGAAACTTAAGAATAAGCTCATGCTCATGCATGAGCATAAGCATGAGCTTATGCCTATGCTTATGCTTAAGTTTCCGCATAAGCATAAGAGAAGGAGCTTATGCGGAAATAGAGAATGAGAGAAGCATAAGCTTCTCTCATTCTCTATTTCCGCATAAGATCATGCATAAGCATAAGCTTATGCGGAAACTTAAGCATAAGCTCATGCTCATGCATGAGCATAAGCATGAGCTTATGCTTATGCTTATGCTTATGCTTAAGCATAAGCATAAGCAATATCTCATGCTTATGCTCATGCGGAAAGAGAGAAGGAGCTTATGCATAAAAAGAGAAAGAGGAGCTTATGCGGAAAAAGAGAAGGAGCTTATGCGGAAATAGAGAATGAGAAAAGCATAAGCTTCTCTCATTCTCTATTTCCGCATAAGCTTATGTGGAAACTTAAGCATAAGCTCATGCTCATGCGGAAAGAGAGAAGGAGCTTATGCATAAAAAGAGAAAGAGGAGCGGCATTGGAAAGAGAGAAGGAGCTTATGCGGAGAAGGAGCTTATGCGGAAAAAGAGAAGGAGCTTATGCGGAAATAGAGAATGAGAGAAGCATAAGCTTCTCTCATTCTCTATTTCCACATAAGCTCATGCATAAGCATAAGCTTATGCAGAAACTTAAGCATAAGCTCATGCTCATGCATGAGCATAAGCATGAGCTTATGCTTATGCTTATGCTTAAGCATAAGCATAAGCAATAGCTCATGCTTATGCTCATGCGGAAAGAGAGAAGGAGCTTATGCATAAAAAGAGAAAGAGGAGCTTATGCGGAAATAGAGAATGAGAGAAGCATAAGCTTCTCTCATTCTCTATTTCCACATAAGCTTATGCGGAAACTTAAGCATAAGCATAAGCAATAGCTCATGCTTATGCTCATGCAGAAAGAGAGAAGGAGCTTATGCATAAAAAGAGAAAGAGGAGCGGCATCGGAAAGAGAGAAGGAGCTTATGCGGAAATAGAGAACAAGAGAAGCATAAGCTTCTCTCATTCTCTATTTCCGCATAAGCTTATGCGGAAACTTACGCATAAGCTCATGCTCATGCATGAGCATAAGCATGAGCTTATGCTTATGCTTATGCTTAAGCATAAGCATAAGCATAAGCTCATGCTTATGCTTATGCGGAAGCATGAGCTTATGCTTAAGCATAAGCATAAGCATAAGCTCATGCTTATGCTTATACGGAAAGAGAGAAGGAGCTTATGTGGAAAAAGAGAATGAGAGAAGCATAAGCTTCTCTCATTCTCTATTTCCGCATAAGCTTATGCGGAAACTTACGCATAAGCTCATGCTCATGTATGAGCATAAGCTCATGCTTATGCTTATGCGGAAAGAGAGAAGGAGCTTATGCAGAAATAGAGTCTTGTGACGATAGTGGGAGAGAGGGAAGGAGTCTCACTTGAGGCTTTCTCACAATCACAATGGGGGAATACACACAAAGGTGGAGGCTGAAAACAGTTTTCCTCTTCTTAGTTGTGAAAGCCAAAAGAACTCTAGTACAAAGAAATAGAAGAACCCTATATGTGGGTCTCAAACCAAACTCAACTAACTAAGGTGGCATACTAACTGAGCCACAAACTAGAGTAGATAAGGATAGCTGTCATCCAGCTATTATTCGTGGGCGGTGTACCAACCGCATCTCCAGCTAACAGGTCGGTGACATAAATGCACAACAGTCACCCTGGCATATCGCGAGTGGAGCTCGATATCTCAACACTCCCCCTCGAGCTCAATCCCAATTCCTGCACACCAAGCAGGTCTCTGAACTTGCGCAGCTTCTCTGCGCCCAATGCTTTCGTGAAGATGTCAGCTACCTGATCCTCTGTGCTGACATAAACTAGATCAATGAGACCTAGTAAAACCTTCTCCCGCACATAGTGATAATGCACCTCAATGTGCTTTGTTCTGGCATGAAAGACTGGGTTCTTTGCCAAATGTATACTACTCATGTTGTCACAATAAATGACAACTGGCCCATCTGTAGACTGATGCATATCATAGAGTAGCTTATGCAACCAAGCTACCTCACATGCAGCCATTGCTGCACCCCTGTACTCAGCCTCTGTGCTCGACAAGGCAACTGTAGGCTGTTTCTTGCTGCTCCAAGTGACTGCAGCACTCCCAAAAGAGAACACATATCCACTGGTAGATTGTCTATCAGAAATGCTACCAGCCCAATCAGCATCAGTGTATCCATGCAACTGTATCTGAACCCCAGCCTCATAAAATAGTCCATACTACAATGTGGACTTCACATACCTGAGTATGCGTCTAGCCGGATCCAAATGCGGTTTCCTTGGAGCCTGCATAAACTGACTTACCAACCCAATAGCATAGCTCAAATCTGGCCTGGTAATAGTCATGTAAATCAAACTTCCTACTATGCGTCTGTACATAGTAGGGTCTTCCAGAAGCTCACCTGCATCTGTGCTCAGCTTCACATTCTGCTCCAAAGGAACTGAAATAGGCTTACAGCCTGTCATCCCATATTTGGACAGCATGTCCAATCCATACTGCCTCTGCAAGAGCTGTATCCCACTTGATAATCTAATCACCTCAATGCCCAAGAAATAATGCAGCTCTCCCAAATCCTTCATCTCAAACTTCTACCTCAATAGCATTTTCACATGAAGGATATCTTCATCACTATCACCTGTGATGATCAAATCATCAACATAAATGACCAGCAGCATAATCCCTTTCTTTGTTTTTCTCACATAGAGTGAGAAATCTGCCTTGGAAATCTGAAAGCCAATAGTGACAAGATACTGTCCTATCTTGTCAGACCATGCTCTAGGTGCTTGCTTCAAGCCATACAAGGCTTTCTTCAACCTGCAAACAAACTCAGGATGAATAGCATGAACATAACCTGCTGGCTGCTCCATAAAGACCTCTTCTTGCAAATCACCATGCAAAAAGGCATTCTTTACATCCATCTGATGTAAAGACCATCCCTTTGATGCAGCCATAGCAATGGCTGCTCTTACGGTTGCCATCCTTGCAACCGGGCTGAAAGTTTCTTCATAATCAATGCCATATGTCTGTGCATACCCCTTGACAACTAATCTTGCCTTGTATCTATTCATAGAACCATCTGCATTGTGCTTGATCTTATAAACCCACTTACAGCCGATTGCATTCTTGCCTTTAGGCAAAGGCACCAATTCCCATGTAGCATTAGCATCCAAGGCATCCATTTCTTCATCCATGGCTTTCTCCCATTTTTCATTTCCCATGGCTTGCTCAAAAGAAGTGGGTTCTGGTTCCTGTATCACTTTGACCATATACGCATAGTGAATGGCTGTAAATCCATCATATTTCAGCCTATCCACAGGATACCTAACCCTGGTAGACCTGCGCAAAATAGGCTCACTTCCAGGTGCTCTCAAAACATCCCTGGTCTTCCTTACTCCAGGTGTAACAACAGAAGGAATACCCAACTCATCATTAATGCTCTGTTCTGAGCCACTGGATTCACCATCCACATAAGAGTGACCTGCATTCACATCAAACATGGGCTGATCTACCTTCTCTTTTCCTTTTCGTGATACCTGCGTACCACTATATACATTGCTTTGAGGGGATTCTCCTGATCTCAATCTGCCTGTCCATGGCGAAGTATGTGAACCACTGGTAGAGGACACTCCAGGTCCACTGATATTTTTTGATTGCTGCTGTGCATTCTGTGCAGCATTACCATTTTGTGCATCTACATCAATCATCACATTTACTGGTTTATACCAGCTGCTCATCTCATCAAAAACAACATCTCTGCTCACTGTGAACTTACGTGTAGAAGGGTTATAGCATCTATACCCTTTCTGCTGCAGAGAATAACCAATAAAGATGCACTTCTCAGCTTTTGGATCCAACTTGGACCTCAACTCATCTGGCACATGGACATAAGCAATGCAACCAAAAATCTTCAAATGAGAAATATCTGGTTTCCTACCAGTATACATCTCCTCTGGCGTCATGCCATGTATTGCTGCAGTGGGAGTCCTGTTCATTATATAGACTACTGTAGCAACTGCTTCAGCCCAATAATAATCTGGTAGATCTTTTTCATTTAGCATAGCCCGAGACACCTCTCCAATATGCCTGTTTTTTCTTTCTGCAATTCCATTTTGCTGTGGGATATGACTGCATGAATATTGCTGCTTTATACCATGCTCCTGCAAGAACCTTGCAAACTCATTTGAGAGGTACTCTCCCCCTCCATCTGACCTTAGGCATTTTATTCGCAGGCCTGTTTCTTTTTCAACCATAACTTTGAAAGCTTTGAAGTGCCCAAACACTTCACTTTTCTTTTTCATAAAATACACCCACAGTTTTCTGCTGAAGTCATCAATAAATGTGACAAAATAGTGACAGCCTCCAATAGATGCAGCTTTTGTAGTCCACACATCAGAGTGGATTGATTCCAATGGTTTTTTACTCTCTTGAACATGCCTAGGAAAAGGTTTCCTTGCCTGTTTCCCAAATTGACAAGCTTCACAAATCTTGTGCATTTCTGCAACCTTGAATTTTGGCAATCCTGCAACAATATTTTGGGCTTGCATTGATTTAAGTCGCTGTATATTAACATGACCAATGCGTTTGTGCCAGATATCAATATCTGCAACTACACCGGTCCCATGTGCAAACATTGCTGCACTCAATTCAGGCATGTCTGCATCCAACGTAAACATCCTGCCCTTCTTCTTTCCTTTTGCTATCAAGCAACCATTATTTTTCATATCCTCAACAAAGCATCCATGAGGATTAAATCTGACCTGCAAGCCCTGCTCAACCATTTGACCAACAGAAACCAGGTTCTTGGTGATGTTCGGGACATGAAATACATCAGACAAGTATTTCTTTTTTCCATCCTGCATAGACAAAGGAATTTTGCCAATCTGCACAATAGGATGTGCAGTATCATCACCAGTCTCCACAAATCCTGGTTTTTCCATTTTTCTTGCATCCTGCATCCATTCAGCGTGACCTGTCATGTGGTTTGATGCACCCGAGTCAACATACCACACATCATTGCTTTCTTCTGCACTTGTTATAGAATTTGTCATATGCTGCACCATAAACAAATGCTCATTTCTGTCATCACCCTGTCTACTAGAGGATGCATAATTGCCTTGCTGCAATTTTCCACTCATAATGTCATTCTGCTTTTTGTAGCAGTCTTTAGCCATATGACCCATTTTGCCACAATAGTAGCATTCAACATTGCTGTTTGCATTTTGGCTTCTCTGCCATCCACCACGGCCTCTTTGGCTCCCCCTGCCTCTAGAGTTACCACGTCCTCCTACATAGGACTGGTTTTCTTGCGTTTGCTGCATATTCTGATTTCTACCACGGCCTGCAGATCAGCCTCCTCTACCTCTGCCTCTACCTCTGCCAGCATTTGAGTAGAAGACAGTTTCTTTTGAAGTTCCTGCTGAAGAAGATGCACCCCCATTTCTCTGCTCTTCAGAAATTAGAAGAGCAATCAACTCCTCAAAATCTGGAAATTTTTCACGGACGGCAATGGATGTCCGGAATTGTGCATAATCCTTTCCTAGACCATTCAAGGTCACAGAAACCAAATCATCATCATCCACTGGCGACCCAATGGAAGCAAGTGCATCCGCAATTTTCTTCACCTTCATGTGGTAGTCATTGATGCTCATGTTTTCTCTCTGCACATTGTGCAGCTCCTGCTTGAGCTGCATTTTCCTGGCTTGCGTATTTGTGCTGTACATTTTTGCCAAAGTATCCCATGCCTCCTTTGGCGTATTTGCATCCTGAATATGCACAATCATGGAGTCCAAAATACTGATAGACAGCCAATACATAACTTTCCTGGCTCTCTCATGCCATCCTTTGAATGCCTGCATTTCCTGTTGACTAGGAACATTAGGAAGAACAGGTTCTTCTTCATTTCCTGTAATGAATTCCCAATAGCCTTTTCCCATCAAGAAATTCGTCATTCTAAACTTCCATGCCTGGAAGTTGTTCTTGTCAAGCTTTTCAGTGACAATCTGTGAAAGAGAATCAGATGCCATTACAGAACACTGCAAAATATTCTGTCACTGCAAAAAACACAGCTTTTTGCCTCACACGGGCAGATCTGCAAAACTGACGAAAGTGGTATTTCACCACACAGTCACTTCCTAGTGACGATTTTGCATCAACAGGCAACAGGCATGAATCTGTAACTCCCAATATCTCTGCACACAGGCATACGATGCAATTTCTGCGGCACCTTTCCACCGACTAGCCGCGCAGTGGTCGCACAGCCAAAAACAGGGCCTTTTTCTGAGTGCCTGCGAAGAACTTCCGCCTTCAAAACGGGCCCCGAAACGGCCTCAAATCAGAAAAATAAAGACACTGAGGGCTTTGCCCACATCCGCAGCATATACTACGCTCTCGCCACACCGAGAAGGGCGTCTCAATCTGAAACAGTGCACTCTTGCACTTCTGGCTGTGCTACCTGCAGAGATTTGCTCCCAAACTCGAAATAGGAAAGCAACACTGGTCCTCTTACCAGGACACCACGAACTTGGCTTGCTTTCTTGAGCTCCTTACCACGAACAAGGCTCTGATACCATGTGAAGATAGTGGGAGAGAGGGAAGGAGTCTCACTTGAGGCTTTCTCACAATCACAATGGGGGAATACACACAAAGGTGGAGGCTGAAAACAGTTTTCCTCTTCTTAGTTGTGAAAGCCAAAAGAACTCTAGTACAAAGAAATAGAAGAACCCTATATGTGGGTCTCAAACCAAACTCAACTAACTAAGGTGGCATACTAACTGAGCCACAAACTAGAGTAGATAAGGATAGCTGTCATCCAGCTATTATTCGTGGGCGGTGTACCAACCGCATCTCCAGCTAATAGGTCGGTGACATAAATGCACAACAGTCACCCTGGCATATCGCGAGTGGAGCTCGATATCTCAACACTTCTCTCATTCTCTATTTCCGCATAAGCTTATGCGGAAACTTAAGCATAAGCTCATGCTTATGCTCATGCGGAAAAAGAGAAGGAGCTTATGCGGAAAAAGAGAAAGAGGAGCTTATGCGGAAAAAGAGAAGGAGCTTATGCGAAAAAAGAGAATGAGAGAAGCTTATGCTTCTCTCATTCTCTATTTCCGCAGAAGCTTCTCTCATTCTCTATTTCCGCATAAGCTCATGCATAAGCATAAGCTTATGCGGAAACTTAAGCATAAGCTCATGCTCATGCATGAGCATAAGCATGAGCTTATGCTTATGCTTATGCTTATGCTTAAGCATAAGCATAAGCATAAGCTCATGCTTATGCTCATGCGATAAGCTCATGCTTATGCTCATGCGGAAAGAGAGAAGGAGCTTATGCATAAAAATAGAAAGAGGAGCTTATGCGGAAAAAGAGAAGGAGCTTATGCGGAAATAGAGAATGAGAGAAGCATAAGCTTCTCTCATTCTCTATTTCCACATAAGCTTATGCGAAAACTTAAGCATAAGCTCATGCTCATGCATGAGCATAAGCATGAGCTCATGCTTATGCTTATGCACAAGCATAAGCATAAGCATAAGCTCATGCTCATGCTGGAGCTTATGCGGAAAAAGAGCTTATGCGAATGAGAGAAGGGGGAAATAGAGAAGGGGAATGAGAGAAGCAAGGGGGAAAGAGAGAATAAGAGAAGAGGGAAAAAAGAGAAGGGGGGAAAAGGAGAAAAAGAGAAGGGGGAAGAAGGAAAGAGAGAGAGGGGAAGAGAGGGTTCCTACACCCATCACTGCAGCTAGCGCTTAAGGCGCTAGCTGCAGGCCAATGCAAATAACAAAAATATTAAATGGAAAGAAGAGGAAGCACTTACCTGTAAAAGTATTCGCTCGGTGTAGTGGACTGGCCCCACAAAAGAGAGAGTATGTCCCGCTCGGTGTAGTGGACTGGCCCTACAAAAGAGAGAAAACAACCCATTACAAAAGCAACTTCTTAAAAGGAGACAAGGAAAGAGAAGATTGAGGAGACAAGGAAAGGAGGAGATTGAGGAGACAAGGAGAAAGAGAAGGAAGAGAAATACAGAAAGAAGAGGTGACTTTTCTTTCTTTCTTTCTTGAAATCTCGTTTTTTGTTTCAATCCTTTCAAATCAAGCATGAAAACTAGTTTACAGGTTTAGCAATACAAGTAGAAACACTCACAAATCCAAAGCTAACAAACAAACAACCTACATTGTTGAAACAAACTCACCTCTTGAAGAACTTTCTTTCAGGAAACGAAAGAGGGAAAAAGGAGAGAGAGGGAGTACAAGAGGTAGGAGAAGGGTGAGGAGTGGAAAATAGAGTGGGAGGTTGCTTGGAATAGATGGGAGGTCGTCGAAAATAGGTGGGAGGAGATTTTGGGTTGCTTACTTGAGAGATTAGGAATGGATTGAGAAAAATGCCACGCGTTTCAGCGTTTCGGGTTTTAACCCACAGCGACGCTTATTCGTCACTATATAGCGACGTTTTAAATTAAAAACGTCGCTATATAGCGACAGAACAGAGCGTCGCTATATAGCGACGCTTACTGTTTATTTTCTTTATATGGCCTCCAGTGAAGCTCAAACATGCTATGCTTATAATTGTCAATATCTCCTCTTACTATATAGCCTTACTATACAGGATTTTTTGTTTCAATCCTTACTATATAGCGACGTCATTCTTTTTATATGGCCTCAAGAGAAGCTCAAATTAAACATGCTATGCTTATAATTGTCAGTATCTCCTCTTCATGCTTATGTTGTGATTTTATAAGTGTAGATGGAAGGGACGAGTGGAAGCTCATCCGATGATGCGCCAACGCCCGGGAGCACGAAGTGGCTTACGGAGAGGTTATATTGTCATTGCACTCATTGCAAGCGAGAAGTACGACATCAACATTGTATTATCATGCGCCACTTGCGGATGTATGGGGAGGAGCTGGAACCAGTACCCCCCGTTGGTGTTGCACATGTTGATGGATCATCGGTAAGTCAAAGCTGTTTAAGTTCGCAATCTTATTGTATACCAGGAAATAGAAGATCTTATATTTACACGAATGAGCTTATGACAGGATGAGGAGGGTGACGAGGGTACACATATACCTTCTCAATTTCAACAAGACTATAGTCTCCCGGATGACGACGAGGGTATGGTCGACATGATGGATTCCATTTTTAGGGGCACTACATCCCACGTACACGTGATGTCTGAGTCTGAGGTCAAAATGCGAGAGTTGCAATCAACACAATTGTACGAGGGTGCTAGGATGTCTAAACTACGTGCTTGTCTCTCAATCTTGAATCTACAAGTACAGTATGGGTGGTCGGATGCAAGTGTCTCGGCCTTAATGAGGTTAGCCCTTGCATTAATTTGATTCATTATTTGGATATTGTTTGTTTTGAGAATCATCATTTGGATAGTGTCTTTGTCATAGGTTGCTCCAGAAGATGTTGCCTGCACCAAATACCATGCCCGCATCAAGAGATGAAGCGAAAAAGATGCTAACAATGGTGGGTATGGATTATGATACCATCCATGCTTGCCGTAATGATTGTATTCTCTTTCGTCGTGAGCATGGAGATTTGGCTAGTTGTCCAAAGTGTGGGGAACAACGATATAGAGATGACTTGCAGGGTGAGAGGATACCGATAAAGGTCTTAAGACACTTTCCCATCATTGTAAGAATACAACACATGTTTCGATGCAAATCCATAGCGGAGTTGATGACATGGCATGCATCTCATCGGTCCACTGATCACACATTGAGGATTCCCGCAGATTGTGCAGCTTAGAAGCACATAGATAATCAGTGGCCGGACTTTGCGAGAGAGCCACGCAACTTACATCTTGGGCTAGCCATGGACGGCATGAATCCTTTCGGGTTACGCTCGACATCTTGGTCGACATGGCCCATAGTCATGGTGAATTACAATATCCCACCATGGCTAACAATAAAAAAGGGACACCTCATGCTTGCACTACTTGTGCCAGGAAAGTACACGGCAAAAAACATGGACGTGTACATGGCACCTTTGATAGAGGAGTTACAGATATTATGGAGAGGAGTGCAGGTCTTTGATATTTCTAGAGCTCCTAGGCATACCAATGATATTTTAGTCAGGGGTATCTTGATGTGGACCATGCATGACTACCCAGGATATGGAGAGTGCGCAGGTACGTGGTTATGTCTTTACATGTACAATGAGGGATTATGCTTTTTTTACTCTCTTTTGCACGCATGTCTTGTACTAACATATTCATGCACGCGTGCAGGACTTGTTACAAGTGGGTACCATGCTTGTCCTGTTTGTGGACCCGCTCTGAAATCGCTTGCACGCTACTCCAAACATATGAGGAAAAATGTTTATGAAGGTCATGCTCGATACCTTCCGCTCGACCATCTCGCACGTGGAGGTCAGCTTGATCCACCACCATCATATTTGAAAGCAAGTGATTGGATTCAAGCTTGGAGGGAGATTGGAGAGGAACCTCCTCCTGGTATGAAGAGACTATCGATCTTTCACGAGCTTCCTTATTGGGGTCAGTTACAAATCAATCATCTCTTGGATCCCATGCATATCTTCAAGAATGTGGGGGCTACCATTTGGGCACACTTGGTTGGTTCCAAGGACTCGAGAGGAGTGCGAGAAGACTTGCGTGCTATGAATAGGATGTCTCGTTTGTGGCCCAAGTGCATGCTTCAGGAAAAGTTGTCCTCCCGAAAGCAACGTGGATCCTCTCTACGAGGGAGGAGGCAGCGATCAAGGCAGACATTGCCTCTTTTCAAACACCGACAGGGTACATGCGTTGCTTGAAAGGAGCATTTTCAAAGGACAATAAGCTTAGTGGCCTCAAGTCCCATGATTGGCACAAGGTCTTACAGGTATTCTAAGTAGAATTAGTGTACCGATAATAGTGATGCATTAGCGTAATTATTATTATGTTATATTGTTGACATGATTTCATTGTTGCTTTGATAGTTCATCCTTCCAATTACAATAAAAGGGTGCTTACAAGAAGATGTTAGAAATGCTATATTCAAGATCTATGGTATTGTGAGGTATGCTTACTATCAATTCGCATTATGTATTTTCTTCATGGACATGTGAAATAGGTGGATATCTCAAATATCTTACATATGCATGGACATGTGAAATAGGTGGATATCTCAAAAACAGATCTCTATATCGAGCATCGAGAAGGCTAGGGTGGAATCCATCGAAGCCGTATGCTTGCTTGAGAAGCACTTTCCCTCAAGCATTATGACAACTCAAGTCCACTTGCTTGTGCACATAGTTGATGAGGTGGCTATAGCAGGTACCGTTCATAATCGATGGATGTTTTTTCTCGAGCAGTTTATGAAAACTTTAAAGGGGTTTGTAAGACAAAGAGCAAGACCAGAAGCAAGCATGGCAGAGGGATGGCTTGTGCAAGAGTCATTAGTATATATCACAGAGTTTCTTGCATCCACGGATCCTGATATGACGCAAGCTTGGCACAACAAGGATGATGATCGCATCATTGGCGAGGTCCCCCAAGGAAAAGGGATTGAAAGAAAGATGAGCGAAGAGCAAATGGAGAAATTCAATAAGTTTTGTATCCTCAATAGCCCTGAGATGCAGAAGTGGATTGAAAGATATGAAGTGGCCAAAGCAGAAAGAATAAATGCAAGGACGAGATTCAGAGTAATGTATAGGCGATCACAACCATATCCACGAGATCTGGCTCTTCTCCCTACTCACATGTCATTTGATTGGCTACAACTGGCTGTACGTAAAGCCGAACGTGATGGAGAGACAATAAACGAGCGCGAGCGGGAGTTATCATCTGGATGTATGGTGCATGTAAGTTTCTTATCTCTTGACGTAATTAAGTAATTATTTGTGGCAATATATGCTATAAAATAGGTGCATCTTCATTGTTTTAATGATGCTCTTTTACAGTACAAAAAGTACAGTGCATTATGGTCATATGGACGACATTTTCGCGTGGAACGCATCGATTCAAAGAGAGTCACGTATGATTGTGGAGTCATGGCTAACTTCACACAAGATAGCCGAGCAAGTGCTTCGGATACCAATCTTCTCTCCTCACAGTTGGATTATTGTGGAACCATACGCGACATCTATGAAATTGATTTCAGACGATTTACTATTTTCATTCTTGATGTAAAATGGTTTAGAACTACTTACAACGGTCCCCATGCGACAGTGAGAAAAGATAGTAGCGGTCTCTTTGCAATAGACTCCACCAAACATTGGACCGATGAAAGTGATACTTTTGTTCTTCCCGAGCACTGTGAGCAGGTGCATACTAATGATTTAATTAGTCGAAGCTTTCGTTTTTAAAGTCCATTGATATATATATAATTGACGACATTTGGCACCCATCTTCAATATAGGTGGTTTTTCATCCGGATCGTTCTGATCCAAGATGGTGGTACGTGATCCAAGTTGCACCACGAAGTAAGCAAATTTTTGAAGATCGAGATGTGGATATGGAGATGCCACTACCAATGCCGGATCCAATTGATGAATCTAGCGAAGAAGATGTAGATCACCATATGAGGCAAGAGGAAGATGCGCATAATGACATCGCACGGGAGGAGGATGGAGATCACGATATTGACGAGGAAGACAACAATCATCAAGATCAATCACCACACTTAAGCTTTATTGAAGAAGAAGATCAAATACTTTTAGGTGAACGTACGATACTAGAGTACGATGATGATATAGGAGATCAACTCGGTATAGAGTTGGAGATAGACTTGGACGATTTACGAAACCCAATTTTTATACCGACGATTAACGCTAAGCGGGCGCTAATCGTCGATACGTAAACGTCGCAATAGGATGCGTGTGTAGTAGTGCCATTGGTTGTAGCCAGGATCGCAATCAACTGTGGAGACGTCGCTTTCGTTTTACAACACCGATGTTCCACCTCCAATTTAGCCGCTGCACGTCGTGGTCGTCCACAATATGGGGACGGCCTCTAAGGAGGACAAGAGGGGGATTACTTCGCGAAATTAAATATGCAAAGAAATTATTCGAGAGCTCCCACGTGGCGGGGAGAAGCTACAGGGGCTGAGGTGGTGTCCACGTGGCGAGAGGAAATTAGCGGGGACAAGTGTGGAATTTGCGGGTGAGATAAGGCTATCCGACGTGGAGGGAAGGGATTGGCAGGGAGGAAAAAGAGGAGACCGGTGTGAACGGGGTGTTGGTCATCGTCTTCATCGTCGTTGTTCATCATCATCTTCAAATCAACGTATTTGGGCGATGCAGATGCTGTTGCTCCATCTCTGATCCAATCTCTCTTCCAATTCTCTCTTCATTTCCTTCACAATTCGATCTCCTTCCCGATCTGCGTCTCCTCCTTTCAATCTTCCCTCCCATGGCTTCTTCCTTAGCTGCCATGTCTGCATTCTCAACCACCCCTTCCCATTGCCCTCCTCACTCCTCCTCTCCCTCTGCCTCCCCCCCTCCTCTTCCCCACCTCGTTGCCTCCCCCAGAAGTCGACAGAGCTCCTTTCATGGTGTCGCTCTTCAGGGACTCCGCTCTACTTTACCAGGTTTGCTAGCAGCCGATTTTCCTTATTTGCGAGCCTTTGCTACATGGATAAGTTTGGATTCCGCTATCAGCCGGTTGAATAAAGAGGGAAGAAGAGTAAGGGAAGGAATTTATTACTCGTAGGACTCAGTGCGCACTCGTTTTGCGATAGACAGCCACTGTCCTATTGGGAAGCGTGACTATGTGCAATGCGTATTCCCTTTTTGGCTTCTCTGTTGATTTGAGATTATATCGCCCTTCTATTTCCGTAAGGTACAAGCAATTGTCATATGTCCGTGCCCCTCTCAGAGATTGCCTGCTGTAAATTGGCCTCCTAATTGAGTAAATCAGGATGCCTATCGGACTGCTTGAGAGCCCATGCCTTTCGAAATATGTCATCCGTTTTTTTCTTGAACTGTTTCTTTCTGGATGGCGACAGTGCGACGAAATAAGCCCTCCTCCTACATTCGAGCCACAGCGCCCGCGGAAGAAAGTAGCGCGCCAGACGTTTCGAAGCAGCTCCAGGATGTGTTTGAGGACTTGAAGGCCAAGGTACAACTTTGCAGTGGGTCGCATTGATCTATTGGACTGTCATAAGTGGATTCTTTTTGTAGCAGCGGAAACGTTGTTGTGGGTACGGCACGGCTGGGCGCAGCAGGTGTTGTTGAATTAAGTAGATTCTTGAGGGCCTTTTGATGGTGGAAACGACTAGCAATCGTTCTTGTGACAGTTTCCCCGATGTTGAGGCTTTACTAGACTATGTAGGAAACTGTTAAAGTCCAATTGGCAATACAAAGTTCCTTTGCGAATCGTAGGAATATATTGTCAAGGTTGAGGTGCGAGCCTTCCAATCATGCAAAGCGCTACAATATTTACGATTCTGTTTTCTTAGCATCAGTGCCGGCGTTGATCATACCAAAAGTTTGTGTTCTATGTAAACCAGTATGACGCTTTGGAAAACAAATCCACTGTGTGGGTCTACGGCGGTGGCGCATTGGTGGCTGTCTGGCTTTCCTCGACCATTCTTGGAGCCGTCAACAGCGTTCCTCTGGTACGTGACTTTCGTATCTGCCAACGGACACCACTGCGCTCAGTATAACTTCAGCAGCCTGTTGAAATCGCAGTTGTCTTGCGAAAGTCTAATTACTCAAAGCAAGTGTTGGATTGTCTTTTAGGTTCCCAAGATATTGGAGCTCATTGGCATTGGTTATACTGGCTGGTTTGTCTACCGCTACTTGCTCTTCAAGGTACTTGTGCTTTTTCGCCGTCCATGGACCGATAGCTTAAAAACATAACCGCATTTAATAATTTGCTTTACGCTCATCGTTGTTGAAACCTCTCTTTGCAATACTCTTCTGCAGTCAAGCAGAAAACAACTAGCTGCGGACGTTGAGGAGCTAAAATTGAAGATCACCGGTGTTCCACGAAGAGACTTTATGACGGAAGATGATGAATGAGCTCTGGAAAGTATAAGTTATAGGAGCTCTGGAAAGTATAGGTTATAGGAGAATATACGTAGTAATCACCATTTGCTTAGTGTATTTGGTTCTCTTAATATCAACAAGCTCTAAGTGAATGTGATTCCGCAGCTACTCTTTGGCTCTTACCCCCAAACATGTGCCTATTTCTCATTTGCTTTATATCATTGGGGTGTACGTGGCACATGGTAAGGCTGCTTCTGCATGCGACTTCCCTGCGTGTGTGTGAGAGAGAGAGAGAGAGGGAGAGAGACTTTTTACGTGAAGGTACAAATTGGGAGCCCTAAGTTGATCACGGAGAGAACAAACGCACACAAAAATATGAAAGAGAGAGAGAAAGAGCGCTCTAGGTTGTAATCTTACTAGTTTTCACAATTAAACCTATTTTACTATCCACATGACAAGGGTCTTGTGTCCACATTTCTAGGTTTGTCCTTAAAATAGTGATTTTTGTTACACTAAGGGCGTTTACATACTATGACCTCCCAACATGCATTAAACTCGCAATCTTACTTGTCCATGAGCCCTGAGCAGGCCCAAGGGTGGGATAGTGTGTAGGGTTTTTACACACTATGACCACCTATTATGCATTAAAGGTATTTGACTGCAGGCGACATGTGGACAGACAATCTTGCGCATCTATGAGCTGTGGGCATGCCCACAAACGGGAAAGTGTCTAAATACCGTAAGGTAAACGCAAGTTCTACTCATGCTTTACCTTCTATGTTGCAACGAATGCCTTTACTTTGCACACTTAGTGATCGATGTTCAAGTTGAGTTCATAAAAAGGGCAACTTCCAACACACCATGCCTTCTCTATTGTTGTAGACATTCTAAGAGATGTTTGATATCTTAGGAATGGAAGAGGGGCTAGGATAGACCGAGTATATTACAAATTCGAAGCTAGCTCTTCATGATGGGAGTATTGAGTTGTCTAAACATGGTCTTCATAATGGGATCAATGATGCCTTCTCTATTGTTGTAGACATGCTGCTAGGAATGGAAGAGGCGCTAGGATAGACCGAGTATATTATATTGCGCAAATTAGGGGCACCATCTTCACGTACATAGATGCTTCATTAACATGCACTCAAAGTTAAACTTGACCCTAGTTTAGAATTCAAATTAGTCATTGCAAAGACATCAACTAGGCTTTAAGAATAATGTAGAGTCTTCAGCAATATCATATAAACATGATTGAAGTGAAGAAATTTAGAAGATTAAATTGGACATGTTAATAAATTATTTGAAGCTACTTGATTGACATGACATAGTACACTTTCATGTCCCATTAGCAAACTAATGTTACTTAATACTAGTAGCCAAAATGTGTTGTTACAATGCTCAAAATTTATCCATTATATGTGTTGGTATTTCATCGGTTATATGCATCCATATTTTCATCAATATTAGTATCGGTGATTGATAGAAATACCCCAAAAAATATCATTGTTTTATGGTTTACAACCCATGAGTCCCTTGTGTTTCTAGCTCTCCATCCCCTTGACCTCTCACATCCACATTCTCCCCATCCTCATACCATCATCCTTTATGTCTTTGGGTTTCCTTTTGGAAGTATCTGTAGGCCATCTCTTTCCAATTTAGATATTATTGAAAGATCTGTGTGTGTGTGTGTGTGTGTGTGTGTGTGTGTGTGTGTGTGTGTGTGTGTGTGTGTGTGTGTGTGTGTGTGTGTGTGTGTGTGTAACAAAGGAAAATTCCTAATTACTTTGCTCAAGATCATATATTAATGAATGCCCAAAATATACCAAGGACTAATCCAATCCAATGATTCTGAAATAGATTGCCAAAATGTCAAAGTGCTTGCCACACAGTCAAGGGACCTACTAGATAATCTTCCATATCAATGAAGTCAAGGGACCTACTATGCAATCTTCCATTTCAATGAAGATTACGCATCCATATGATCTCTATGGGCACAATGACTTACAAAACTCGCCATCTGGCCAATTCTCCCCAATGCATCTAGGGTCCAGCTTGCCATCCAACCCCTCCTCCCCAATGGATCTTGGCTCCTTGTTATGGAATGATTGCTGGAAGTATGGATGAGTTATTCTTCTAGAACCTCAGGGTTTGAGTGACCCTAGTTGAGTACTTGTGACCATTCAAAGAAGGAATAAGAAAAAGGAAAAGGAAAATCTAAGGGGCAAGTTATTAGGAAGAAGGTGTTAGTAGGGATTGATGTAAGATCCTAGTGGTGTTAGTGTTAGCAGAGTAAGTAAAGTGCATTCTCGTGCTCCTATTAAGTCCCATATTTGATTTGAGGGGGAACTCTAATGGATTCTCATGTCTGTGACATGCCATGTTTGAACGTCCGGAGTTGTGCATGATATTTTGTCTTGCTTCTCTGCATTGAAGTTCCTTTAAAATCCATTTTATGGATTATATTTCATTGAGGGATTTGCTTGGAAGTATTTCAGCGCAATAAGGCTTCTGGAGCTTTGTTTGTCCGAGTCATCAAATTGAGAGTTGTCTAACAATACACCATACAAACCCCCAAAATGAGGACTATGGCTAAAGAGGTTTATAGAAGGGGGATTCTAGGAAAGGCTTCTAAGCTAGAATTGAAAGAAAAGAGGATGAGTAGAAGTTAGATAGTTAATCATGATGTTAGAAAAGGAATGTGAAAAAATCTTGGAGCGTCACAAAAAACTCATCCAAACCCTTATTGGTGTAATCACCTTCACCCTAGAGTTGAATGCATCCTCGAGAGTTGCATGTGGAGAACCACTTGTCGTTCCATGTGTGAACTCAAATTCAAGACCCTGATGACTTTGGCATAAGTCAGTGCCATGTTTCGTTTTGGCTCTACTGATGGATTTCTTGTTGATGTTGATTGGTGTATTGACTTTCCGTAGTGTTTGTAGCTTATCTTCCCGAGCATGGAACCCTTTGTTGAGAGTTCAAACTCAACATCATGTGATCATGTGTGCATAGCACCATCATGTGCATAGCACTAACCCAATAGAGTGCTATAAAGGAAAGGGTTAGATGCCCTAACCCTAACCCTAAATGGGTTTGTATATATTCTACATTTCAACTAAATCTAGTGCACATTTAGTCATTTGTGGTGTGCACTCTAGCTGTGCCCTCTCTCCTCATCTCCACTCTCCTCCTCACCCCTCTTCATATTTTGTCATGGTATCAGAGCTTACTTGCCTTCTGCTGAGGCATTGTGATCCATACGAGAGAGAGTGAGAGATTGAGTATTCTTTCACTTCCGTTGAGTGATAGAGAAAATTCCATCCATTGGTGAGAGAATTCCGTCCATGAGAGATTGAGAGATTTCCATTAATCTCCTTCCATTTGATTCATGGTTCTTTGAGAGATTCCCGACATTTGAGATATTTCCGTTCACTTGAGAGAGAGAGAGAGAGAGAGAGAGAGAGAGAGAGAGAGAGATGTTCCTTCTTTTTGTTTGTTATGAGAGGTTTTCATTAGTTTGAGAGGTGTGTGAGAGAGGTAGAACTGAGAAAGAGAAGAAAGCAAGGCCGATGGAGCAAGCTTCCAAGTAGCTGAAGCAATCATTTCACCTTTATGGAAGGACAAAGAAGCTTGCAACTCCCACTGCAAAAAGCTTCAACCTCGACATTTCAAACCTCTCGAGTGTCGCAGAGTGTCGACTAGGGCTTCAATGCCTATTTCACTAAAGCAGTTTTACATTGCCACGAGCAACCATAAACTCATCCAAACCCTTATTGGTGTAATTACCTTCACCCTGGAGTTGAATGCATCCTCGAGAGTTGCATGTGGAGAGCCACTTGTTGTTCCATGTGTGAACTCTAATTCAAGACCCTGATGGCTTTGGCATAAGTCAATGCCCTGTTTTGTTTTGGCTCTACTGATGGATTTCTGAGGGATTTCTTGTTGATGTTGATTGGTGTATTGACTCTTCGTAGTGTTTGTAGCATATCTTCCCGAGCATGGAGCCCTTGGGCTGATGTAGTTGTGATTTGCTAAGTGTGTTGTGTTGAGGACATGAAGAGGAGTGACTACCTACTTTCACCTCGGACTTCCACAAGCTATAAATTTATTTCTCTTTATGGGCACACCTAGACCTAGCACTTGGAACTGAGTTCCTACACACCTAAATGGCCTTAGTACCTATGAGTACATCAGAAGGTGAGTGCAATGACATATTGACCAATTGTGATCCAAACCTAGCAAGAACATCATTTTGTAGACCACCAAAGGAATATGAATTTTATAGCTATTCGGGACCTCATGTAAGTCTGATAATCACTTCAAAGGAGAGTCACTAAGACATTACTAGAGACCTTTGTTGGTGAGCCCCATTGGCAGCAACGTTGCTTGAAGTTCTTTGAAATCTTTGATTGCAACAGCAAGTTCTTGTGGAGCTACTCCACTTTTAGGAGCAGGTTCTTGTGGATCTACCGTTGTCATGTTTCTTATTGTCAGTGTTGCACCATTTAACATTGCGATCTCCCACATATACCACTTCTATGATACTCATCATAATAAGCTGATATATGTTCTATGTATCAAATGTGAGTAGGATCACAATGTCTCAGAGATCTTTTTCTTTTGTTGAGCCCAAGTTTCAATTGAGAAAGTTGTCAAGGATGAAGAAAATTCGATGTTCACATTGGAAGGTTCTTGTGGGACTTCCATTGTGATGAGCATTACTAGGGTGAACAATTCTTCCGTAGCTTCCTTGATGGTGCCCAATTTCTCAGTAAGGAAGGTTCTTGTGTGGCTCCCAACATGTATTTAGCATTTGTCTTGGTAGGTTCTTGTGTAACTATCTCTTTTTTCAAGACAGTTTCTTATGTTACTGCTAGTTTCCTTGAAGATGAGGCGATATTGCGGTCGAGCAAGATCTTGTGTTACTACTCAAGAGGAGGTAGATGAATCCCTTTGTATATGATCCTCTTGCATTGGTGCTTTTCCCTTGTCCTTACAAACAGGCTCTCGCTGTTCTTGGCATCTTTGCAAAGTAGGTTCTTGTGTGACTACTACCGGTGCATCTACACTCGTTGATGCTTTTGTATTGATGGAGTTGGGGCTCCGCTCCTACTTTTGCGATGGTGTACATTTAGGTTTAGGGCAAGCATGGATGGGCTATTGATTGTTCTGGCGAGGATTGGATACCCATATATAAGAGTTGCCAAGGTAATATCTCTTGGCCTCGAGTAGTCTTGTGGGAACCCATTGGTAATGTACCTTTCTTGTTGGATGGCATCGTCTTCTTCTTTAATGTTATGTTTTGTTGTTTACATGAGTGTTGTGGTTAGCAATGGTGAGGCTCAATCTTTAGAGGAGGGGTGGCTTTATATGTTGAGGCTTCTTTGGAATCCAAAAATATGATTCACCCTGAAAGTATCCTTGAGCGTTCAATAGATCCTTTTAGACCCATGTTTGCTTGGTTGCTCTTCTTCTTTGTTTTCTTTGTTGGTGAGGTACTTGCCAAGGTTGACAAGTAGAAGTGGATGTTGATGTTGGTGCTTGAATGTTGGGCCAGTCAGTAGTTCATAGCACATCTGGTTGGGTTGACTCATCACCAAATAATCCTTTGTAAGTGTCTTGGATCCAGCTTTTACCAAGAATGGCCGCTTCCGTTAAGGTACCTGCAGGAGCTACAAAAAACTTGCAAGGCACAATGTAATTGTCCAAGGAAACATTCAACAGCCAATAACCTTAATAGAGGTACCCTCTATGGACGAAATTTCAGAATCACATACTTGAAGGCGTACTTGGTCAAGATTCTTTAATGTCTCTCAGGAGATGAGGTTTTTGCTTGCTCGCCATGGCTTGTATTCGGCATGTTGCACCTGCTGATGTTAGCTCTACCCAAAGTTGAGATGGAGTCATATCTATCTCGTTAGGATCAGTGGCATTGTCAAATTCCTAGCTCAATTTGGTTAGGTAGTACCACTCTTATGGTGTAAAAAGGTGTAATGGAGTTAAGTTGTTCATCATCAAGGTGCATCGTCTGAGTGCCCTCAGTAGTTGGTAGATCTATTGCCACCGCCAGTGTATTCATTCAATCAAGTGAGTCTTCTAGTTTTGGTAAAGGATCACACCAAGGTTCATCAAAGACTCTTCTCATTGTCCTCTTTGTCATATTTTTTAACCAGCTTTATCGGCACAGACCTATTGGTGGTATCTGATTCAACTGCAAATAGATTTCAGGACCTAGTGTGAGCCTTCCATGTTTGGATGCTGATCTTTCCTTAGATAAATGTTCGAGGAGCGCTAATCATGGATCAATCCTACCATATGCAAGAAAGGTCTCCCTAGTATAGCCTCATACCTGAGGTTGTTTTGGAAATCCATTACAACAAGGCACACCCTATATGTGAGACCAAAGGTTTTGATTTTAATGTCCTTGAGTACTCCTATGGGATGAGCCGTGCCTCCATTAGCTAATTTAACTACCAAGGAAGTACTCTCTTGATCGAGACTTCCCCATTTTTTCCAGCATTGTTTCGTGATGATGCTAACACTTGCTCCTCCATCTAAGATTTCCATAACTTTTTGATCATGGAAGGAGATGGGTAACAATGTATTCGAGTCATCACTCTCAAAGTATCGGCCTAGTTTATTGACTGGCTTCCTTGGAAGGTCTTGAGCTTGATTGGGAGATTCAATATTCTCAGGATTAGTGGATTGGGGTGTCACTATTGTTGAGATATGGTGCCATGTGCACATGAATTAGAGGCAAAAGTATGAGCTAAGGAATGTATTAAAGTAGCCACCCTAGGATGTGGACTACATAATGTGAGGATGTGGATCGAGGACATCCACAAGGAGAGATGTGGATCAGAGGATCCCATTAGTTTTGACTATTCTAAGGGCTCTCCCTATATAAGAGGCCTATCTTGTATTGTTTATATAGACAAGCAAGCTCTCAAGTATTTATATGAATACAAGTCTCAATCTTGCCAACTCTTCCATGTTGAGCACCTTGGGCGTCATGCTTGCATCCCTAGCTACTTCTAAGGTTGAAGCCTTTATTGTTTGGGACATATTAGAGGAACCTAAGGATTTATCCTTTTGGGGCTTCTCCCTCATGTATCCCCTAAGCGTATCGTCGTCTTGCTGCATAGCTCAAACGATGTGGGATTCATAGAGCAAACATATGCTCGGGAAGAATTTTCAGCATAGAATAGCTCATAGACAATCTTTAAAGGACCAACCCTCATGATATCGCAGCCATCTCTCATGCAGCTTAGCATACCCAGTTTCTTCTACTTCACCTCATAAAGCTAGTTAATTAGGCTCCACTTAGGACCCTTGGGGGCAAACCCCACAATGAAAGATTTACGCAATGTGTCCCAATTTATTTTCTCCTCAGGGTTCAACGCTTTAAACCATTGTCCGGCCTTGCCATCAAGACTCAAGCTAAAAGCATTGACCTTATCTAGATCCCCAATATCACCAAAGGTCTCATAGATTTGTTTAAATCTCTCAACCTGGGAGATTGGGTCTCCTTCTCCTACAAACTTGGTGAGATTAGCTTGGATATTGTGATAGGCTTGCTCCTTGAGGCATTGATGAAGGAGCGACGTCCCCCCTTCCTAGCACTTGCATTAGGATTCTCATAGCTTAGTCCATAAGGACCATTTGCGATATAGGAGGAGGTTGTGGAATGCTGAACAGGAATGCAGGATGCTTTACAGAACTTGGCAGGCATCTTCAAGAAGCAGGTTACAAAGAGAGGAGCTTGGTTTGAGAAAGTAGAGGCATCCAAGGACAAGCACGAGCGGGATCGCATGGAGTCAATGGAGAGGATGGAATGTGAATGCCTTAAGCCAAAAGCACAAAGTAGAGCCTCCACGATGACCAGCTCTTGCAACTTCACATCCATACATCAGACCACATAAATCCTCTCCAAGATAGAATCTTCAGAAGATTCCGTCGGCATATTCAAAGATTATGGCCTCTAAACAAGGAACACGTAGCAAATAAGGGGGTTATCCTTATCCCTTAGTTGATGACACTGTGGTTAGAAGGTTACCACATGGCAACCTTATTTGCCACATCACCCCTAACCCCTGGGTAGACTTAGCTGCACCCCGTGCCATGTCAGTAGTGGTCACACATCTGCCACATCATCCTTGCTGACATCAGCTTATCTGCCAACTCAATGAGAGGTCAGCTTTGACTAGTCAATTGCCAGGTCAGCCAATCAAAGTCAAAGTGCCACATCATCCTTTGACCAGTCAACCTGCCGCCTCAGCAGTGCCACATGGTAGTCTCCTACAAGCACACAGTGACTCTGCAGGCACACTATGCACTGCATGTGAATCCTCTTGCCACCTCACTAGTGCTCTGTAGGCACACCTCTCCACAGGCATTGTTCCTGCATGTAACCCTGAGTGCCACATCATCATTGAGCACTTTGCATAGGGACAGGCATTATCCCTATGAACAATTTCACTAGTACAAAAGGATTGGTGAAAGATGTACTCTATGTTCCAAAGCTTAGTAAGAACCTCTTGTCAAGTAGGTTAAATGACGGAACACAACTACTGAGTCATCTTCGATGGAGATGAATGCACTATCAAAGACAAATCAAAAAGATTTCAGCTAGTAGGAAAAGGAGTCAAGGAAGGACGCTTGTATAGAATGCTAGCCACAGTACCAGATATACATGCCATATCAGCTCAACCACAACACATGCCACTATCTGCAAAATGGCACAAGAGATATGGTCATGTCAATTTCAAGAGCTTGTTAGATCTCACGAATCAGAATATGGCAATTAGGATTTCTAAAGCACGAGGTACTCTTGATTTGATTCACATAGCTGTATGGGGTTATGCCCAGACCCGCAACATCAATGGTTCACTTTACTACTTGACTTTCATCGACGACTACATCAGATATTATTGGGTCTACTTTATGAAAGATAAATTTGAAGTGTTTTCCAGATTTCAAGAATTCAAAGCCATGGTAGAAAACCGGACAGGTAGAAAGAGGTGAATACATGTCTTCAACATTCATGAACTTTTGCAAAAGTCACGGCATTCGAAGACAATTCACTTGTGCAGATACTCCTCAGTAGAATGCAAGAGCTGAAAGGAAGAATGGTACTTTAGCAAACAATGCTAGAGCAATGCTTACTGAGAAGTAGCTTCCGAATCAATATTGGACAGAAGCAACAACCATTGCAAACTATTTGCTTAATTGGCTTCCTACCGAACTGATTCAGGGTATGACACCTTATGAAGCATTCACTGGACACAAGCCACACATTAGGCATCTCCGCATATTTGGTTGCATAGCATATGTCCACATACATGATGATCATTGCAGGAAATTGGTCATGCAAATGCACCATGGTTAATTGCTGTGAAGAAAGCAAAGCATATAAGTTGTATGATCCCATCAACCCCAAGGTCATTATCTCCAGAGATGTAATCTTTGAAGGAATCAGAATGGAAAACCTCAAATACATAGGAGATAGATACATCGATTTCACAATCATCTACAGAAAAGGTTAATGAAGAAGAGCTAGAATTGCTAAAAACAACCCAAGCAGAGCCACAACAACTCAAACGGTCTACTAGGGAAAGCAGACCTCCAACCAGATTGACATATGCTCAGAAAGATAAGCAATTCAGGTTGAAACCACCAACTATGCTCTTATGACTACCATCATGGCTACAGAAGAGCCGGTGTACTTCGAAGATGCAATAGATAAGCCAGAATGGCAAACTGCTATGAATGAAGAAATGGATGCTTTGTACAAGAATAATACTTGGGAATTATGCGATCTTTCACCAAGAAAGAAGGCCGTAGCAAACAAATGGGTTTACAAAGTGAAGTACAATCTAGATGGAAGTATTCAAAGATACAAAGCCAGACTAGTTGCAAAGGGATTTGCACAGCAATATGGTCAAGATTATGATGAGACTTATGCTCCAGTAGCAAAGATGGATTCCATACGGTTCTTGATATCACTAACGACACTCAACAGATGCAATGTGTACCAGCTCGATGTCAAGAATGCATTTCTCAATGGTTACCTAGACGAGGAAGGCTACATGAAACAACCAGTAGGTTATGTTGAGCCAGGAAAGGAAAATAAGGTTTGCCATCTTAAGAAAACTCCCTACGGCTTAAAGCAAGCACCCAGAAGTTGGTATAACAGAATCGACAAGTATTTTGCTTATTTGGGATACATGAAATCCAATGCAGATCATACTGTCTACTACAAAGTTCAAGGGGAAGACATTATTGTTGCACTTTTGCAAGGATAGCTTCATGAGAAAGCTAAAACAAGACTTATCTTCAGAGTGCGACATGAAAGATCTTGGACTTATGCACTATTGTCTTGGAATTGAGTTATGGAGAGATTCAGACAACACCTTTATGAGTCAGCTCATATATGTTGACAGTCTCCTAAAGAAGTTTTATATGGCAGATTGCAAGATTGCAGCCACTCCCATGGAACAAAGTTTGAAACTTACAAAAGACTCAGAGAAGCCTACAGTCAATGACAGGTACTACAAGCAGCTCATTGAATCTCTTATATATCTGACTATCACACGGCAAGATATTTGTTATGCAGTATGCCCACTTGCACAGTTTATGGCAAATCCGAAACAGTCTCACTAAAATGTAGCCAAAAGATTCTTGAGATACATCAGAGGTACAAGACAGTTTGGAATAGAATACAAGGGAAGTCATCCATGGTTGCATGGATACTGTGACAGTGACTATGCCGGAGATCATGAGACCATGAGATCGACACAGAGATATGCATTTTTTCTTGGTCAAGGTGCTATATCATGGTTGTCCAACAAACAGCCAACTGTTTCTTTGTCTTCGACTAAAGCAGAATATAGAGCACTCACTACAGGTGCATGTGAGGCTATATGGCTCACAAGACTTGTCAGAAAGAGATTACTTTGATGAGTCAAAGCCAACAACATTATACTGTGATAATCAATCGGCTCAAGCATTGGCCAAGAATCTAGTATATCACTCCAAGACAAAGCACATTGATGAAACAGTCTCACTGAAATGTAGCTAAAAGAGTCTTGAGATACATCAGAGGTACAAGACAGTTTGGAATAGAATACAAGGGAAGTCATCCATGGTTGCATGGATATTGTGAAGTGTAGGTGTGCTGGAAGGTTCTAGTGACTCATCAGTTAGGTGTGTCAGGTTGGTGTGATGAGTGAGTGATCATAGGAGGTGATTGATTGAGATAATCATGGAGATGATTCTGGATCTGCTGGGATCTACCTACACGGAGGCAGTTCCCTATATATGTAACCACTCTTAAAGCTTGATATTGTGTGCCTCATTGCTTTCTCATGAATTCACATCAGCGTTATGGCAAGCCAACACTGACATCCAATTCGTGATGAACCCCCACAGTGCAGCTGCATATATTGCACTTCATATAAGACCAAAGTGGACCATTCGACTACAGAAGCCATGAAACAAGCGATGGACCAATGCCTTCATGGAAGATGTCCTAGCAAATGAACGCATCCACAAAATTGGAAATGCAATTTTGAACACTCAGCATATCAGCTTGCAACAAGCAGCATACTTAACCTTGTCCTTGCCATTAACCAGTTCCACCAGGGAGTTTTGCTACATAAACACTAGTCCTATTGAAGAGCGCATGTTCCTCCTCAAGTGATGCTCACAACTGGAGAAAATGGATCCAAATAGTACTGAAGTTTTCTCCGAAGACATCATTGCAAAGTATAAGGCCAGAACTAGCACATTACACAACCTTTGCTTGGCTCAATACGCAAGTATGTACACTATAAGCCCACGTGGAGCAGCTAAACGCAAGAGAGCAAAAATTGTTCGCTTCAATAATTACAGCAAGGCCAAAGATCTTGAAAACTACTATAGAGAAATCTGCCTGCTGTACTTGCCTTTCTCAACCGAGGAGCCTACGCCTGACAATGACTTCACCACATGGCACGACTTGTACATAGACGTGAAAGAAACAATCAATCACAACTTTGAAAACTTCAACAAGGGCATGCTGCCTTTTCATCGTGGCACTGTGCTTTCAACGTCATCCACATCCACAACACAAACAAATGGTTTCCCCCCCATTGCAGCAGAGTTTGAACTTTGCAACGAGCTTTGCCAAATAAACAAAAAAGCCACGCAAGCAAACACAGGAAAACTCACTTATATGTTAAATGCTCCTTGGCATCATGCCAAGTGGTAGCTTCACCATCAATAGTTACGGACATTTGGTGGCTTATATTGAGCTAGATGCATGTCATGTTGCACCTTGTACTTTCTATCTGATATAACTATGCTTTGCTTGTGTTAATGCATTTGCTCCATCTCATTGGTCTCCATTGGTCATTTGCCCCATCAACTTATGGGCATATAGACAATATTTGTTGTGGGTGCTTTGCCCAACAATACGCACACTATTATGTTAGATGAATTGGTAAGTCCCATTCTATTGTTGCCCATGTTTCCGAGATAAGGTAAGCGTTGCTATATCACATGGACACAAGATCATGAGAAATCCTTGTTCACCTTGATGGATAGCATGACAAACATAAGTGCAATGGAGATTGCTACGAAGTACTTGGCTTTGCACCCTGACCAAAACTACCAATTGCAAAGTATATCAAAGAAAAATTATTGTGTTAGGGAAAACTTTGCACTCATCCAACAACCTAGCCCTCCAAGCACAATAAGTGATCCTCACTCTAACAAAGAGCACCATGTGGTTTCTGCAAGCAAATGCAACGACGAATGTGGCAGTCAATGCACACCAAAGAAATGCAAACGGTGGAGGCATGCAAGACATTCGATAGCAAGATATCTCAGAGCCATTAAAGACAACCCTTCATACGAATGTGTGTGTTGTGGGTGCTCGAAGTTTCAAAGCAAAGTGCGAAAGATAACAAAACATGAAAATAATTTTTTATAGTCTCATGAGCCGCATGTTGACTGCCATCTTGCACACAAATCCGTCGACCACAAATTTGTTTGCTCTTTGTTCTGGTACCAAATACAAAGGGAGTGTTGCCAAAACTTTCCAAGCAAAACATGGTTTTGCAAAAGAAGACCCAATGCACAAGTATCCTCAACCAATAGAAGCGCATTTGATTGCAGTGTGCATGCCATTTGCCCAAATTTGAGAGCTGTCATACGATGGTCAGTACGGTCTCTACAGTGCCGTTGTCAATGTCGTTTGCTGACATTGATAGAACACAACGTGTTCTTCCTTGGTTCTTGAGTGACTGTGCAACTGTCATGGTGGCGATAAAACACAAACTTACGTACACACACAACTACAGGAGTGGCCTTGTGCACCTAAGACTTACACTTAAAGCCTTGCATGAATTCCTTCAGACTCTGTTGTACCAAGAATCAAATGTCACTTAACCCCCTTTGGGCCAAGCACATTGAAAGTATAAAGCAAGCTTTGAGCAAGGAGACCTTGCTACTACTGATACAAATCCAGCTTCAAATGAAGAAGACATTGCTACTTACATGCTAGTGCAGGGCATTCACACTAGGAAACAAGTGGTGGACTTGACCGACAAGACGTTGTTTGTAGCTCTATGTGAAGGATTCACACCTTTGAGCATACTCTAGGCCCTCACCCCTTACCCACCGGCTTTAAATCTCTACCACCACCTCCTAAACTTCTTGCTCCTATAAAAGAGCATCAAGAATGCATATCCCCTTTTGGGGGATCCCTCTCTGAGGTTGGTCAAGCTACAAGATCACTGGAGAATGGTCAGACATCGTCATACCTGCAGAATACCAGTGGCTCCATCCTTATGCAGTGCCTAGTCTCCCATGTAGAATTTATCTAGCCTCTCAAAGAGTCCATTATTCTTGTGCTAATAGAAAGAGAAACTAAGGCTACCTAGAATCCTAGAGAACTCTACCTCTCTCCAAGGGTCTCTACAATAGATCATGAAAATGAACTACTCCCAACTAGCTGGCATCTTTGAGAAGGATGCAACACCTTGCCTGTCCTCTCCATACTCTAGGTTCATCAGGGGAATTTCGGACTCAAAGAGTCTCATGAGGAGTGGACTAGCACAATGTATTAAGAACTAACAAGGCCTATGGAGGGTCCCCTCACCCAAATATGGGGACAAAAAGGTACATCTCCCTAGGCCCTTTGGGGTCCCAAAAAGTGCACCTCCATCTCCCACTTGGAGGCCCCCCCCACTTCCTCAAAGTTGACTCTTTTTACACCCTTGTGGCGGTCCCCATCCCCAAAAAGTGAGTCACGGGTACCCTCTCCCCAAAAAAATTTGGATTTTTTCAAAAGTGCCAAAAATTTCCCGATACCCCTCCAAACCTTCCCCCAAACCAAACCTATGCACCCAAATCACTTTCCACAACTAAATCCTACTCCTCACCATGATCACCATAATCACTTTTCAACCCCTAAATCCAATCTTTTGTTACCATTTTGTTTTGTTGTGGTCCCAAACTTGCTTTCATTGTTACTTGGCTATTGTAAACACCTCAACCATTCCAATGCTAAAGTACAATTTGCCAAAGTTCACTTGTGGAGGAGAGAAGGAAGATTAAAAGACTTAAAGATACCATGCAAAATCTCCATGAACAACTCACCCAAGGAGAAAAAAATCTTGGCAATTATGAACTTGCAAGAGCAAGGTCACAAGAGACAATCACAAGATTAATTGATGATAAGAACAAATTATTGAAAGAGACTTGGTCCCTCTGACAACAGCTTGCCACATTGACTAGGAGATTATAAAAAATAAAAAGAACCCCTCTAGGTTACAAGCATAGGATCAAGCCTGTGCAACCAATGGAGAGCTTGGCATATGCTAGTGGAGCAAGGAAGTGCAGGGTGCAAGCTACACTATATGTAGGCTTAGTTATGAAGTGCTACTTGCAGATAATATAGTCGTTTATTTTTTAATGTTATCATGGTTTTTGTAGAAATTTTATGAAGGAGGTTATTGGAAGAGATTCAACCAACAAACTTTATGCCAAAAAGAGTGTAATAAAGAAGAAAGAATTCATTTCTATTCTTACGGATCCCCGTCGACGCGCTTGCAAGATGCAATATTACAAGAAGTTGCAGTTGATTTAGAGGATCTTGTAGATCCATCAGAAGTTTTCCATGCATGTGATGCTCCTAGCAAGGGTACCTAGCTGTATATAATGTCTTTGTTAATGCACTTCAAAAACAAGGTGTGAATAATTCTTTATTGCCAAGACTATTACATGTTAGAATTGCCAAGAAGAAAACAAATTTTGATGTCCAAAGTTTGTTGGGTGGTTTCATATACATTTCAGAAAGCATGATGCCGGAAGGCACAATCAAGGTGAAAGGTAAACTGAGCAAAATAAAAAGTGGACAAACTACCAAAGCAACAAAGCAAGGACCAAGGATCTTAGAGTACACAAAGCGTAATAATGTCATTCTAGATGTAAGCAAGGTCCAAGCTACAATGGTAGAGTTTTACAATATGAAAGCATGTGGTAAGTTGCATTTTTATTGTTTAGTTGAGTCATAGTTTTAAAACTTTAAGGTATTTTCTAATGGTGTAAATCTTATAACTTTTTAGATTGTATAGATAAGTTGGTGTTTGTTATCAAATTAGATGAGTGTGAAGTTGTAAAAGGCCACAAATTGGAGATGGTTAGTATTACTTTGATGAATAAATCTCTTAGACATTCCAAAGATAAGGAAGTTACATAAGATTTTAGTGTGCAATTGGAAAGGAACATTTGGTGGCTTGCTGTATTTGAACTTCCTAAAGAGACACACTCCTTCTTGAAATGGGTCTTTGATAGATCTCCAATTCAAAGTGTCATTGATGCCTAGACAAAAGGGGAGTTGCTTCAAGTTGAAGGGTTTGGATCCTTCAAAGTTGAATGGCACATGGTGGGAGACCTTAAAACATTGAAATGTATGTTTGGAATAGAATTGAGTGCAAATACAGCATATCCGTGCTTTTTCTATATGCACTCGCAACAACATCGAGCAAGTAACAACTCGAGCACAAGACAACATAATGGAAAAGGGAAAGATGAAAAGAGTCAGAAAAGATGTGATGAATGACATTGTAGATGACGATGCTAACAAACAGACATATTGGAGCAATGGAGTAATGAGCTGTGATCAGGATGCTACACCCAATAGAGATGAAATTGATAAAAATTGGGATCCAATTTTAAACATCCCGTTACAAAGGGTGCATTTTTGTGTGTTGCATGCCGAGATGCAGCTCATTAATAAGTTGCTATACTTGCACATTGTGTATATGTGGAATATCAGAGACATAAAACTCTCAAGAAAATCAAGAAATCCTCCAAACAAGGTGTCCATGGGAGGCTCAAAGGCACGATGGTTCTTGTCTAATCATGGAAAAACTGGATTAAATATGCATTAGAATTATTGGAAAGAGTGATGTGATTGTACCACCAATTTTGAAGCTGATCCTCATGTGTGAATCCTTCAAGTATGTGTTTGGAAAGTGTTGGACATGGTGAAGATTTTGAGAAAACCTTGCATAGACGATGAGGATTTACAACTATATAAAGTTGTCATGAAAGAATTCATTGAAGCCATGGTCAAAGGATAGGGTGAATCACACATCACTCATTACATGGTTTGTTTTGTCATCATCACTTCTTCCAAAAATTTAATTTCAATCAAATTTATTTCTTACGTGTTTACTTATGTTCATTTCTATGGATGCAAAACATTCTTTATGCTCACGGTCCATGGTTCCTAGAGCAATATGGCACGTTGAATGTTTGGAGTGACCAAGGGACGGAGAAGTCGCATTATAGAGCTCGAGGTGCTTATTTCAAAAGTACAAGGCACGGAGGTGGGGTTGATGGAACTAATGCTCTTCATGAGATGTTTGAGTAGTTCTATCATGGTATAATTGGCTCCTGCTATGCAAGGAAGAAAATCTTTGCAGACAGTTTTAGCCCAAGCAACTCGTCGAACTCAAATGAGTAAAAAGAGGAGTTTGTGGAAATCTTCACACGCTTCCCAAAAACACAAAAGGTGGTTAGCAACAAGAAGTCATGTAGGAAATCATTGGATCACCAAACAAACTGTGCATTGATTTTAATCCGAACCTTAATTTAATATTTATTGTAGCGTTTGAGAACACATTTGAGTCCTTGGCTCATTTTTTTCTTTAAAGAAGCATTGCATTCAGCCAATAATCCTTGATTCATGCATCAATATCATTTTACAATCATGCATATTCAAACAATAATCTTTGCTACATGCACTAGAGTAATAAAATGTTCAACATGGGGATATAATTATCAAAATCTCTTAAGACAGTTTGTGATTTTTTGAGAAGACAAGGGCTACGAGGGGGAGGGGAGCAGGGGGATAATGATGACTAGGGGGGGACGCTAATAATGAGCATGGAAGGGGGTGTAATGATGACCAAGGAATGATAATTATGTGACCAAGGTAGGCTAATGATGACCAAGGAAATCTAATGATGTGACCAAGGAAGAATAACAATGTGACTAAGGATAGCTAATGATAAGACCAAGGAAGGGGGGGGAGGGGGTAATGATGACTAAGGAAGGGGGGGGCGGGGGGGCTAATGATGACCAAGGAGGGGGGGGGGGAAATGATGACCAAGGATGCTTAAAATAAATGAGAACTATGTAAAGGTCAAGATCTTAATTAATACCATAGCCCTACCATCACTCATATGGTGAGAAAAAATTCTATAGACCTACCATCACCCATATGGTGAGAATAAAGTAAATTGAAAGACCATTTGATAAAAGAACCAGATGGGAGAGAAAGAGAGAGAGGGAGAGAGACAAGAGATTCAAAGAGAGAAGAGGGCTCCTTAAATGAGACCTTCTCATTGATTGCCATGTGGCATTTTTGCTAAGGTTAAGTTTCCTAAGGTTCATTTTTGCGAGTAAATGCAAGGGTTGATTGGCTCTTACTCCATCCTTGGATGAGATTTTGGAGTTGTGGTAGAAGAGAGATATTTGCAAATTGTCTTGTTGAGTTCGATTATGCAGTGATGCCCATGTTTTGAGACATCCCAAGTTCTATTTTCACTAGTGGTCATTGCCGTGGGGCTGTGATTTCTTGGATATACCTTATGCAGATCACTCTGGTTGCAGTCTGGTGCTCATTTATGGTTTGCATTGGGTTGCAGGGGATGCTTTACAGGCCATTTGGATGCATTGTGATCCTTGTTGGATGAGCTGATAGGCCCAGATAGCCTTGTGGGATGCTTTATTGATGGAAGTTTAGCACACAGATGCTATTTTATGCTGAGGGATAGCTTTGACATATTGTAGTGGATGCATAGGTTGTGCTATGATCTCTTGGATGAGACATTATTAATGCTTATGCCCATGGACGATGTTTATGCTTGAGGCATTTGGCTCTTATTGGCATTATATTTGCCATTGCTTTGTCATTGTTGGTTGACATTTTCTTTTGGGCCAGATTTGCTCATATGGATGTATAGTATATGCACATGAGTCAGATGCATTTTGATGCTTTGAGCCTTGAGTTTTGTTGATACTATCCTTCATTAAGGTAGACATGTTGGGTGCACCTAGTATTTGGTGTGATTTCTCTCTTGCAAATACTAGCATTTGGGATTTTGTTTCATTTGCATCATGGCATCCTCTTCCATGTCTGAAAATGAGTTTTTCAGCATTAAAAAGTTTGATGGGACAAACTTTTCTTTGTGGAAAGAACAGATAAAGGATGTGCTTATTCAAAAGAAGCAGATTAAGCCCTTGGTAGGGATTGAAACTAAGCCTACAGATATGTTTAAGGATGATTGGAATGAATTGGATGCATTAGCAAAGTCTACTGTAAGACTTCATCTTGCAGAGTCAGTTTATTTCATAGTAGTAAATGAGCAGACTACAGAAGATTTGTGGAAGAAACTATGTGCCACTTATGAGAAGGAAACTGCCTTTAATAAAGTTTACCTCATGAAGAGGTTGTTTGAGCTATAGATGAAGGAAGGGTCTCCATTGCATCTCACTTGAATGAATTCAATATTATTTTCAGCAAGATTTAGGCCCAAAAGATGAATTTTGATGTGGAGACTAAGGCAATATTTCTCTTATGTTCATTGCCATCCTCATGGGATACCTTCCATACAGCTGTCAGTAACTCTGCACCTGGTGGAGTACTGAAGTTTGATGACGTTGTGGGTAGCTTGTTGGCTGAGGAAATTAGATGGAAGTCTATGGATGGCAACAAGCAAGATGCAACCTTAAATGTGCAAAGGGGCAGATCACAGTTCAGGGGGAAGTCCCAAGAAAGAGGGACGTCTCGTAGCAAATCCAAGGCATGGAACATTGAGTGTTACCACTGTGGCAAGAAGGGCCACATGAAAAAGGATTGCTACAAGCTGAAAAAAGCAAAAGGATAAGAAAAAGAATGCAAATTGGGGTGCAAATAAGAAGGAAGAGAGTCAAAGGGAGGACAAAGGAAAAATGAAGATCGAGGAGATTAATGCAGTCACTGATGATATGACAATGACATTCTCTTCATGTCTAGTCTACCTACAGAATTGCTTACCACTTCAAATGATGCATATTTCTAGGATTGGATTTTGGATTCTGGTGCTTCATTCCATGTTACTCCCCATAGGGAATGGTTCTCCAATTATGATAGTGGAAAGACAGGTTGTGTGCATCTTGGAAATAACTATGCATGTGACATAGTGGGAGCAGGTGACATAAAATTTTCTTTTGCAAATGGTTCTGCATTTGTTTTGAAAAATGCAAGACATATACCTAAGCTGACCAAGCGTCTTATTTCAGTGGGTCAGCTAGATGATGTTGGTTTTCAAACCACTTTTGGCTTTCAGAGTTGGAAAATTCAGAAGGGCTCTATGGTTTTTGCTAGGGGTGCCATAAATATATAGATGCTTTCAATCATGCAATTAGGCAAGCAAGTGAGTGCATAGCATGTGCTCTTACATGTTTATGCCGATGTTCTTATACCCTTTTCCTCCTACTCTTATGCACATGTGTTCCTTTGCTTATACGCTCTGGTGATAGGCTCTCACACTCATGCTATTATGCTAATATGCTCACATGCTCTTATGATTTTGCGATTGCATGCTTAGCTGTAATTCTCTCATGCTTATATGATTCTATGCTCATACTCTTATTTGCATTTGCTCCTATGCTTAGATGCTCTTATTCTTATGCTATTATGCACGTATGCTTATATAATGTTGCCCATGTGCTCCTATACTTATATGCTCTTATGGCTAGGCTCTTATGATTATTCTCTTATGCTCTTATGCTTATATAATGTTGCACATGTGATCCTATGCCTATATACTCTTCTCATGCTCTAATGATTAGCCTCGTATGCTTGTGCTCTTATGCATTATAATGCTACACATGTGCTCCTATGTTTTTATGCTCTTATGCTTAGGCTCGTATGCTTATGCTCTTATGCTCTGATGCATATCTCGATGCTCTTATGCACATGTGCTCCTTTTCTTGTATGCTCTTTTGCCTATTCTCTTATGCTCTTATGCTTATATAATGTTGCGCTCTAATGCCTATGTGCTTACATGATTAGCTCTAATGCACTCATGCTTACATGCTTATATCCTCATACTCTTATGTGCATGGGCTCCTTTGCTTATATGCTCTTTTCCCTTATGCTCATGCTACTATGCTTACATGCACGGCTCTAATGCTCTCATGATTATATGCTTCTATATATCCTCACGCTCTTATGCACATGTGCTCCTATATAGGCTTATATGCACTTATGCTGATGCTAGTATGCTTATATGCTCACACGCTCTTATTTTTTATGTGCTTACATGCTTAGCTCTAACGTTCTCATGCTCATATGCTTATCTCTTGATGCTCTTATGCCCATTTTGGTCCTATGCTTATATGCTCATATGCTTAGTCTCCAGTGACTATATGCTCCTACTTATGCATATGCATATACTTCTACTCTTAAGAATTGTAAGCATATACTTATGCTCTTAAGAATAGTAAACATAGGTGTATACTTTTGCTCTTAAGAATAGAAAACATTATGATACACATGCACTTAAGAGTTTTCTACATTTATCATCTTTATGTATTTAAACTCTTATACATAAGCATAAGAATAAGCATAATCATAGTACACCAACAAGAATAGTAATCAGCAAGAACGTGAGAATCTTAAGATACACATACATGTAAGAATCATTTTTTAATAAATGGGTCAACATAAGGCTGAGTTGTTTAACACAAGAACACAAACAAAAGAATTCACACATATAAACATAAGCTTACACTTATATCAACATTTATTCATAAAACTATATAAACTATTGAGCATACACTTGAACATGAGGGTCTTCACAACATGAGGGTTACAAACGTTTCTACATAAACATATGAACAAAATATGAGATTTAAGCATAAGCATATAAACAAACAAGTATAAGGGAAATCATATAAACACACAAGCATAAGGGCAAGCATATAAACATGCACCTATATAGCAATAATCAATTGAAATTGATTGAAATTGATTACATAACAACACCAATGGAAAAAGGTAATGCACTAAAAGATATGAACTTTAAAGCATACATACAACAACCATATTATTGAGCACCTCATGTAAGATCTGCCTCATGGTTTCAGCCATCTTCATCGCTACTAACTCAAGGTCAATGGCCATGAAGCCCTGAGATTAGAGTGAACATTAGTTAAAAGTGAATGTAAAGACACCACATGTGATAAGTGAACATTTCAAAGCCACGAGCCTGTGGCATGCGAACCAAAGGCCTCTTCCCCTTCTTGTCATGTGGATATGGGGAAGCTAGGTCCACATGTAAGGACATTTTGCCCTTGCAATCTAGGGGTCTCTCCAAGTCAATATGGATGGTAGGCCACCCTAGTGGAACAACAAAGGCCAAGTGAATGAAACCTAATTCCAACTAAGAAAGATTACTTGGCACATACCATGATACACATGGACATGTGAAAGCAGCGAGGAGGTAGGTGTGTGGTGGACCTATTTTCCCTCCACCTTGTTCACATGAGGTGGAGGTGTGATGTGACCCCTTCTAACCTATGGGACACGAAGATAGGGAGCCAGGTGGAGGCCGTGGTTATGTTCACGATGGATGTCCATTCTCAACTTGCTACCAAAGACCCTAGGGATCCCTAGTCACTTGCAACAATCTGCTGATCTAAGGCAGCAAATCCAGATCAAACCACAGAGAGGAGCTTATGGTTCTCAAACTAAATAAACATACTAAGAAAGAAATTGACTGACTCTTTGAATACTTAACATGACTTGTAACCCAAATTAAACTATAAGACAAATCAAAAGGAATGAAAATGATAGCAAATTCTAAGACCAATAAGAGAACCAGATGATGACTCACATCCTCTCCTTACTGACAAACTCCATAATGTGGTTGTTTTGCAATGTTGCATGTTCCTAGAGCAAAAACAATTAAAATGCAAAACTTTTTAAGAGCAATGAGAAGGATGATATACCGCATGCTACTTGAGTGGGGTTTAAAAAGGTTGAACCTTCATATCAACATTCAATAGATTAAGGGCAAAGCTTCTTTAGCTTAAGGGAAAAGAAATCATCAATGCAAAGAGGTTTCAAGTGCATGCTACAAGAAATAAGGCAATTGACGTAAGGGAGGGAGAGGTACCATGAAAATGGCATGCTTGCTCTCAAAGGCTCACAATCTAGCCATAATTACTCTCTAACTCTTGCCTCACACCCCTGCAATCATAATCCAGAAAAAGAGAAGGCCTATGGACAGGCATACTTAGATGGTTGAATGATTATCTGGATATATACCTACATGAAAAGGCATGTGGACATGGAATCTGTATATCTAGATATATACCTACATGGATATAACTACAAAGCCTCAATCACAACTAAGAAAGCCAGCCAACCACTCACATTGTTGCTGACATTTTTGATGGGTTCCAACAGATAAGAGCCAAGAACTAGTACAAAGAGTTTTTTCAATTCATATACCATCTTCCATCTACTCTCTTGAAACAAACCTATGCATTGTTGCATTGCAGACATAGATGCCTCAATTGTAGATGCCACAGATAAGATCTATTTGAATTTCATCATGCTATGAGTGACTCCTACTCAAATGGCATCACACAATGGATGATAGTAATCACATTGCTGCAGGGTCATAATCTGTACTGGTTGTTGTAATCACACTAAGCTTAATGGAATACTATAATCCCATTGTGACATGAGCATAATCGCCATCTCGGTTGATAATAAACTCTTGATGGATGAATGTAACCCCACTGTGGCATGAGTGTAATCCCACTCTTAGTTTTGATAGTAATCGCACAAAGCTCTGTTGGCAACCGTAACCCCACTATGGTGACTGTCTCGTCTCGTGTGTAATTAGCCAGTTGACTTGAAAGCAAAGGTACTATACCTCATCCGGTCCCATGCGTAGCCAAAGGTATTGTGGTGATCATAATCATTCTCAACCACTTCGGGCACCAACTCAATATGTGTTATGTTACTATTATGCCTGCCTACACCCCCAGTGAAGATTGGTCCCAACACATCTCCATGAAGATTGGAGAGCAATTGTGTTGGATCTGAATGGTCTTCTAGTGAAGATCATAGAGTCCTTTCATGGAGAATCTCCCCCAGCATATGCATCCCTCATGAATTGTTAAGAGTCCAAGGGATGTGTTGTATATATTATGAAAGATTCTCCTGCATTTTTAGATTTTTATCTTAATATTTGGTTCGAAGTTTTTGTTTGGAGCACTTCCCAAAGAATTCAAGTTGATAGTATTCTTTATGCTTGTTTTACACACCACAAGGAAATTAAAATATTGGCTCAAGAATAGTATCATCAAGCAGAGTTTTCATTGGGTGACAAGACAACTTTGTTCAGGGACCTACAAACAATATTGGATCGACATAGGCACTTAAATGTAGCCAACACCATTATTTTGAATGATTTTTTGTACAAGGTTCACCGAAATCCATACGGTACATGGTGCATACTTCCCAAGTTTGAGCTGTAGGGTTTTGAAAAAATGCAGTCGTATTTGATGGAGGATGTACACCATGGCTTTTTGTTTGGCTTCAATGCCAGGATTACCATGCGTACATAGCCCAGTTCAAGCATGATCTGTTCAACGATGATGAGTCTATCAAAATTTTGGAATTCATCGTCGTTAAGATGAAGGAAAATGATGCAAAGGAACAGACATAAGATTATTATACGTACCATTTTGTATTATCTTTTAAGCAAAAAACTTGCATTTCCACGTGGATTATTTGTCATCTGTTCTTACATCCACCATGGTGATGTTTATATTGGCATCTACCAAGCTTTAATTTTTTGCCTACAAGTGTTAGTGATTAAGGTGAATTTGCTCTTGGATTATATATTTGATTAGTTCCATATTAGCTACCATACAATATGCTGCTTAACATATAAAGTGTGCTATGCCAGATAGGGAGATGGGTAGCCAATGGTTGATAAAAAGGAAAGGATGAAGGTAGGCATAAATGCAGCACCAAATGAATGCTCTCCTTTTTGTTCATAGCTAACATCACAATTTATCTAAAATACTAGTTTGCACTTTGATACTTATGTTTAACAAATTCCAGACTTAAATTCATGGAATGCAATAACTTCCAATATTGAAATGAAATTTTGGCAAACTGGCATTGTGCAATTTCGTATGGTGCTGAATATTCACAATGTAGCACAAGGGGTGATTGAGAATTGCTAACGAAAGAGGGGATGTGAAGAATCCAACTATTCATGCCATGTGATTTCAAAACAAAAATGATGATGATAAAGAATATCTAGGAAAAAGGGATGCAGGCTAAAACAACTTTGCATCGAGGGGTTCCCTTTCATGTTGATATGGCCCTTCAGGGTCCCCTTTACGGGTAAGGACCATATAGACATGCCACATATGTCCAATGGCATGTTAATATGGCCCTTGCCCCTAAAGGGGGCCCCTCAAGGGCCATATTGATTACTTATGTTAGCATACTTGTTAGCACACTTGTTATCATACTTACGTTAGCATAATTATGTCAGGATATTGATGTTCGCATACTTATGTTAGCATTATTATGTTAGGATACTAATGTTAGCTACTTATGTCAGGATATTGCAGTTAGAAACTTGATATCGTAGTTATGTTAGTGTACTTATGTCAAAAATCCGAAGCTAGCAACTTGATAACATACTTATGTTAGTGTACTTATGTTAGCACACATGTTGACACAGATTACCTTTTGAATGTTTCCAAACACTTCATATTGCAAAAATTCCAAACACTTCATTGTTACCAAAGGGCATGATATTATATGTGCCACCTCATCGGTCTCTGGAGTGATTGAGAAAAGCTTTCTTCATTTTGGGAGACTCTCCATAGGTATCTTGATGCAACGCACAAAGTGTGAGAGTATGTGGACTGTCGGCGGTTGAGTCATGAGGAGCTTAAAGGAATAGTGATCTATTTGTTTGTAGAAGATACCCTTAATAACATAAGAACCCCTCGCTATGAAATTTCCCCAATCATCAAGTTAGTCTTGATCATATTGTTGTTTTTTTCCAATGCATTTAAGCAGGTAAAAATCTGCACCCTCAACATTATTGGTCTAAGCGTTGGCAGCTGTAAAAGTGTCACCAACATGCAAAGCATTGCTTAACACATCATGATGGCCTTTAAAAGTTGCAGATGTGTATGCATCTTCCTCATTTGTAGTAGGCTTTATATCTCTGGCAAAGTTACCAACATGTGAAAACCCCAAGGTTTCACATGTGCTTTGTTGGTATATCTATTCCAAAGCCCATGCGCACATGCATCACAAAAGCATGACAAATGTTTGGTAGCAAGGCCTAATGGATCTTCTGGGTTGTGACCACCACGAAAAACATGTAAAGAACGTGAATTGGAAACAACTTCACAGTTCCATTTATTTTCCTTGTTCACGTCTCCTACCTTTATCTCCCAAAATACATGAGCACACTCCCTTTGTTTGGATGCATAAGAGGCTACAAATCCCTCAGATAAGTTGGCCTACAGGAAAGCAACAACATTGCTTGCACACTTAAAATAGCACTGTCTTTATTTAGTTGTTCATGTGTTAAGGTTCTTTTAATAACAACCCCTGCTCCATCCTGCTCTCCTTTGCCATGCCCATATGCAAAGAAGTTTGAAGTAATTTCCATGCCTGTCATTCCGCCATACCTAGCAACAAAATAGAAGTTCCTGCAAGCCTTGAACTGGGAGGCAGCCCCATCAGACCAAACCTAATGCCATTTCACTGCAACTCCTTGTTCTTTCAACCACATCTCGTCTAACATGAAACAATGTTGTAGAAATAATGTGTCATGCTGCCGATCATTTGAAATGAAGAAGTGGACTATTTTAATAACTTTTCTTTCCTTACCATAGTAAGTTATATGCACAAAAATTGAGGCCTGTATTGAATGCTAGGGCATTGAATGAATCTCATTCTATTCTTTGAAAGCATAATTATTTGATTGAATCTCATTCTGTGCTTTGAAAGCATAATTCTTTGACTAAATCTCATTCTGTTCTTTGAAAGCATAATTTTTTGCGAAGTCTACAATTGAGACAATCGGGAGACAACCACATCATTAGTGAATTTGAGAATACATTCCTTAAATTGAAGCACCTGCCATCGAGCTATGTATTTGTGTTTGATAAAGTGCTTCATTTTACTTTTCAAGAACTACAAAAACTCCCAACATTGCATGTCTTTGTTCACGAGGTCTTTCCTCTTCTTCTTGTTTCCATGCTTGTCCACAGTATTTGCATATCCAAATACTTTCATTTGCATTCGCCCATTTAACACTTCCTACGATGGAAGATTGCATGATTCTGTGTTGGGCAGATCAATGACTCCCACAAATGAGTGAGACCTTTGTAAGTGTGGAGAGTAGATGAAGATATGTTGCTTGTGTCATCACTAGTATAGACAATGCATTTGCATTGACATTTCAAATGAATGACAAAATTTTGATTGCACATCGAGTTCAGCGCATCTTTCAAAAAGGACATCTGCACATGGTATTCACAGCAACAAGTGTAGTGGCTCTTTAACTTGCACACAAATAGACGCTTCAAATATTCAAAAGACCGCAATTGAATCCTACACTCTTGATTTTTTTGTTTAAATCAGTGAAAGAGATAAACCTGCCCATCAAAAGGAATGCACAGCTACTTGTTAGCAATTGTAGGTGTTGATGACCAATCGCAGGAGCTGACTAATAAAGCATTGCATGGACCAACTAGCATTGCAAGTGCTGATAAGTAGTGTAGGTGCTAACAGGTAGTGCAAGTGCTGATTAACATAGATAGTAGGTGCAACAACAATAATTGTAGATGCTAGCAAGAATTCCAGGTGCTAATTAGCATAATTAGTAGGTGCAATAACAGATATTGCATGTGCTAACTAGCATCTAGCAGTGGTAGACGAGTGCACTAATAAGCATTGCACTTGAGCTAACAAGGATTTTAGGTGCTAAAAAGCATTGCAGGTGCTAGCAACCACAACTGGTGCTAGCAGGAAGTATAGGTGCTAACAAGCATTATAGGTGCTAACTAGCATATGGAAGTGGTAGATGAGAGTGCATTGAAAGTGCTAACAAGGATTGTAGGTGTTGGAAACTATAGGTGGTGCTAGCAAGAAATGTATGTGCTAAAAGCCACAAGCATTTCTTTTCAACACATGCTAACAAAGCACATGCAATTGTTATTAGCACATGCTTGTTATTACATGTGTTAACTATCACATGCAATAGCAAGCATTGCACATTGTAACTAGCATCTAGAAGTGGTAGATGAGAGTGCTAATAAGCATTGCACTTGTGCTAACAAGGATGGAAGGTTCTAAGAAGCATTACAGGTGCTAGCAACCACCAATGGTGCTGGCAAGAATTATAGATGCTAATAACTAACATATGGTAGTGGTAGATGAGACTGCTAATAAGCATTGTAAGTGCTAACAAGGATTGGAGGTGCTAACAAGCATGGTGCTAGCAATTATAGGTGGTGTTGCAAGAATGACATGTGCTAACATGCACAAGCATTTCTTTCTAGCAGGGGGCTTCCCTTTTCCAAGCCTAAACCCTCAAGCTTTGAGCTTGCAATAGCCACCCAAACTACTCTTTCTTGGAAAAAGGGTGAAATATATGTCCTTTAAAGGAAGTACTCAACGATGTGCAATGTGAGTCTTGAAGTCTTGGATTCTTACCTAAGTCCAAGAGTCACCCTTTACTATTGTAATTATCATAGGATGTCGTAGGACAAGAGTTTTAAACTCAAATCACGTACTCAAATTTGTGTATATGTTTGCATGTGCATGTACGTGTGTGTGTGTATGTGTCACTCAGATTTACATATGTGCACATGCGTGCATGTGTGTGCATGCACGCACACACACACACAATCAATCAATAGTTTTGCATACGGCCTATATCTTTGGGTGAAAGGATACTATTTTACACATGCATTATACTTTTGTATAGTACCTATAACTTATGAGAAAATGAACACACAAGAGAGAGAGAGAGAGAGAGAGAGAGAGGACTTTAGATTAATACTCTTAGGTCACAAGGGATAACAACATCGTGCTAATTTTCCATGGTTTTAGAAGAGTCCTTGAAGACATGCAGCCCTTAGCACCCCTTTTGCTCATAAAGGGGTTTATTAACCCTTGAAACCCCTTTTGTTGGGCTTGATCATCATGACTTGTATTGGTTTGGTGGATGAACCCTTTGTCACCCCTTTTCTAGTGAAAAGGATGTTGAACTCTTCATTAAGCTTCTACTGGCAAGGGCACTTTATCAGTCTACTGGAATGTACTAATGGTAGGATATGTTTCACCATGAAATCCTTGGTAGCATAGCATTGTTATTGCATAACCATGTGGGTTAGCAGCAGTGACCTAGAGGGGTGTGCGAGGGTAGGTTAGCCGCAAGGGTTGACGATTCGGACCTCCAAGCAGTTGGGGTCTTCAACGACTGCTTCTCTACCCGTCAGACGGTTCTATATGCATGCTATTACGAGCATTCCGCTGTCATTCTATACACAGATGTTGTGCGAGCTATTGCTCCGGAATATAGTGTTCTTCAATGTTCTATCATTCTCTTGCATATCTGTATTTGCATATCTGTATTTTGTTCTCGTGGATATTACACGTATCGTTTGTCTGTTGTTTCTCGTAGCGTCTATGCACATTTATAACGCTACGTATTGACGATCACGATGCACATTCTTACCATCACGCAAGGAATTCACAATTGGGCAATTGAGCGCTCATGTCATCCGCTCCTTGCCATCATTGCAGAGGCACTTCACATGGAGGTTTGCACATAGTTGCACTCACTCCAAAGAAGATTCAGGAGAAGATTGCTATGGTGAGGAGGCACATCCGTGGATTTCAAGATGAACTTGATCGGATGCGATCCGACCCCCAGCACCCTGCTTATGGTCGAGCGAGTGCGGAAATTCCAGTCAAGAACCTCATCCAGTGATCATGGCAGCGAATTCTGCGGTTGTTATCTTCCCAATAGGAATGCATGTGCATACGCTTCAAAGGACCTTCTGATCCCTTGACATCGACGATGCAGCTGCGTCAGTGCAATAGTGATCTTGAGCATGGAGACGGCAATCTGTAAGAAGCTCCAAGAGAGGTGGATTGGTGTCAGAGTCCACTTTCTAAGTCAGTTTCACCACCAAGGCTGCGGGTATGGGTTTCGATTGATGCACATCGGGTGCTGAGTGCATCTTCATCTCCAACTGCAGTTTCGGTGGCTTCTCACACTCTTTGGTCAAGGAAGGCCATTTGGAGGGGCACCAAACATTGGAGGCGCTGTGATGGTTGTGGTAGCTCCTGTGGTTGCAATGAGTAACGTCAAGTATGCTAAGTTTTCGGGGGGAAATTTGGACGACCCTAATGCGCATGTCCAAATGTTTGAAAAGGTGTATGGGATCAACAATCCGGGAGTTGTGGTACCGCTCCAACAAGAGGCGGTTTTTGAGTCAACTTTATCAGGCAAGGTAGCACGCTGGTTGCTAGAGTACACAGTGAACCATTTCACCACATATGATGCAACCCGCAATGCATTCTTGAGGCGGTTTCATCAAGAAAAAATGATTCCACAAACTCTGGAGAGATTGCGTAGCTTGGAGCAAGGCGAGCAGGATGTGGAAGGTTATGCGTCCAAATTCAATTCTCTTAAAACATGTGTCTGCAGCTCAAAGCCCTACTCAGGAGGTACTCAATGATTACTTCATTTTGGTGCTATCAAGAGATCTACGGATGGCGTTGGCCACAGTGGATTGGTCACAGACAGCTCTCATGGGCACAAGCAATGTGAGCGGGGGAATCGCTACATGGGAGGACATCCAAGAACCACAACCACAAATCTGCGAAGAGCAAAACCAAGAAGAAAATGTCAAAATCAAAGAAGTTGGATGACAATGAGGAAGATTCGGATGCGACCAGTTCGAACAGAAGGTCTGAAGGTACTAGTTCAGAGGATTCTGACTTGGAAGCAGAGACGAAGACCCGGAGAGCCTCTAAAGGGGGTAAGGGCGTGCCAGTGGCTTCCGGAGAAGGATCCGTACTTAAAGGCTTGAAGGGTATATGGTGCACTCACTGCCATAACCCTAGTCACTCCGCAGTCGAGTGTGCTCTTAACATGAATTGGTGCACGATTTGCTTGACTAATACACACAACATGGTGGGATGCCACTACAATGGGCACGACTAGAGAGCGATTGGTCAGCACAGTAAGGTGCAGCTACGTCTTTTGTGCAAGAAGAGCCGCAGTAGCAAGCGTTCCAATCCCAGCAACAGATGTTCCAACGAGGCAGAGGCGACGATGGTCATGAACATGGATGTGGAGGCGGGGGTCATGGTCAAAATCGACCGAAAACCTATTTGTTTTGCTTGGGCGAAGGCCATTGGTGGAATAAATGCTTGGAGGCTTAGGAATGGGATTGGCAATGCACAGAGTGACAAAAGATGTTCGGGAAAATGCCTAGCACTTTGATGGTACACATTGTTGATGGTGATCCGTTGGTGTGCCCGGAGATTAGCATAATCACCCGTGCTGGTACCAAGCTATGAGGACCGAGACTCCCAAGAATAGTGACAAGCTGGTGGATTGGTCAGCTCAGGAACACGTTCGATGCCAAGTCTGCGAGTTGGTGAGATGAAGGAGCCACCATTGATGTCTTTGCCGGAGTTCGCAACGATGCCCAATGAGACGTAAGGTGCAGTTTGCGAAACCAGTTGTTCAATCAGAGGTGGAGACTCAACCCAAGTTCAAGTTACACTTACCAAGAAATGGTCTAAAGGCAGTCGAAGCAACTCTGTTGTTGGTCGCTAACCAAGCCAAGAGGCGGGCTAATTCTCCGCAAAGGGACATGGGGTGGAGTGCATTTTGGAGGCTCCTATCCAAATTTCATTGGGCAGATTGCTTAATCTAGTTCCAGGATTCCACCATCAATTGTTGCATTCCCTGCACATGGAGTCTGATCCAGAAGAGGTGGAGCTATGTCAAGCTGTATCATGCCCAATTCGGTAGTTCCATTGACCGACATGAGAATTTCAGTGATTTTCGCAAAGGCACAAGGTCAGGGACTTTTGCTCAGGTGCTGGTAGATGGCAGTTCGGGGGTCAATATTGTCACTTTGAAGACCTGCCAAGAAATGGGATGGATGTCCTGGGAGCCGGTGCCATTCTTAGTCTGCATAGCTGATCATGCTAGGTTCAACCACTCGAAATCTTGTGGGCCATTGTTCTAGAGGTGACGGGCATATCATTCATGGTATCCTTTGTGGTGCTCAACATGGAAGTTGCAACACCAGAGTATAGCATCCTTTTGGGTAGGCCTTGGTTGCGGCAAGTAAAAGTCAAGAAAAATTGGGAGCAAAACATCATTTCAATGCAGAGAGGAAAGAAGAAAGTGCGCGTCACAATGGGAGTGGTGGTACCGTTGGTGGATGCGGTCCCCGACCTGTGTTGGTCGAGATAGTGAACATGGCAGATGGATTGGAGGATGATGAGGAGGAAGCCTTTCTCAAGGCAAATCCAGAGTTGGTTCCTATCTTCACCATCGATGTGGAAGGCATTACGGACACTTACATGCATCAAAGTTTCTTGGCAGACGTGCCCAGCCCTATTCTGGAGGAGTCTGAGACCCAACAAGTAGCAGCAGAATTGGATATATGGGATCTCCTACAGCAGGAGAGGGAATTCGAAGAACAGGTGAGCAGAGTCACGCGAGTTTAGAAAGATGCTCTGGATATGGTTTATCTCGGAGGGCACATCTAAACCAGTCAAAGTTAGCACTTTGTTGACAACTGAATTCTATAGCGAACTAATTTTCCTCTTGTAGGAATTTTACGATGTGTTCGCTTGGGACTATGCAGATATGAAGGGCCTGGATCCAAAATTTTACCAGCACAGGGTCAACCTCAAACCAGATGTCACTCCAACGAAGATACAGAGGTATTGTCTGAATCTGCACGTGGCCAAGCAAGTGTGTGAAGAACTAGAGTGCTTGTTGCGGGTGGGATTCATCGCACTGATTGAAAATCCAGAGTGGATTTCCCCGATTGTCATTGTGAATTGTCATTGTGCCAAAGAAAAATTAATCTAGATTCCATACCCAAACTTGATTTGCCTCTTTCCTAAACTCTAGGACCATGTTACTCTTTGGAAGCCACATATAATGGAGAAACATACATAGAAATGCAAATGGTAGATTGGATTTATGTTAAAAAATATATATTATTACCATATAAAAAAGTTCCTTGGTAGAAAAGAGAGGCAACACTTATGTCAAACCATGCATTTGTAGCCTATAAATTCAATCCTTGATGAATTATTGAAAGACAAGATGTCATACCACTCATTATATTTGTCTAATCTCTTAATTGAGCCTCATTAGGATGCATGAGGTGCAATTCCAACTATTTTCCATCTCCAAGAAGGTCCTGATAAATATATGCATGTATCGGACTGTGCATTGCATCGCTATGCTTATGATCACTCTCTATAGGTATGTACTTGTATTCTTGAGCTTCCCTCCTGCTTCTTCTCCTCTTTGCTCATGCTTCTTTTAGAAAACATCGTTAGTTTTGATTCAATTATGATATATGAGTTCATAATGCACATGTTACTTTGGTTTGGTTCCTCTTCACCAACCGCAAATAAAATATCCACATATTGAAATAAATTTCAAATCTCAAACAAGGTTGATGATTTAGGTACACACACACATTCTACCCCTTAAAACCTTTTTTCCTTAGTTTCCCCTCTCTCCCCCCCCCCCCCCTTCTCCTTTAATTTTTCTCTCTAATATTTTCCTCTTTTCTCTCCTAAATTTTCCCAATTTGTTCTTTTTTTGCCTCTCACTTTTTATTTCTTTTTTAGTTTTCCCTTATTTTCAATTGCTAATGTCCTTAATTTTCTTGCCTTCTTATCTCCTATGTTTAATTTTTTATTGTGTAATTTACTCCTAATTATTCCCTTTTATTTTCCTTTCTATTTTACTTTTTCCTAATTTATTCCCCTTTTAATATCCCACTTTTTTTCTAATTTCCTAATAACTTTTTTTATGTCCCCCCCCCCCCAATTCACCCTACCTAATTTTTCTGATTTCCCTTAATATTTCCCACTTTACCCTTAATCCCTCCTTAATCTCTCCCCCAAATCAACTTTCCCATAATCCCTCATTAATCTCTCTCCCAAACTAATGCCTCATTAACACCCCCCAAAAAAGATCACTCATTTATTCCCACACTTATCTTAATCCCTCCCCCCCGCCGTGACGATAAGTCAGTCTCTCCGACTCCCCGACCTTCGATTTCCATGCCTATGACTACTCGCCCACCCCCCTTACAATTGAACTGACTTTATCCATTGGCTTTAAATACCCCCCCTCCCCGTCTCTTTTCTCCATGCCTACTCGCTTCCTGCCCTAGCCTGCTGTCTGCATCTCTCCACTCTCTCATGTAGCCTATTGATTGCTCACTACTCGTGTCGTCGCTATCTGTGCCACTGTTTTGGTCAGCTCCGTCTTCCTCCCATTTGTGTCTGCACTGGTGTCCCTGCCTCTGCACTTATGCGTGGCTATAATTTTTACCCCCTGGTCCAAGGAGCCCTTAATGTACATGCCTCCATGCTAGTAGCATCCTCTATGCATGTGCTCCCACGACCCGCGCTTAAGGCAATTGGACTAGTTGGCCCACCTTCAAGATCCGTTGTCACATCACCTCACTCGCTATGGACTCACAGGTTCCTTTTTATTTTTATTTATTTCTTGTTTCATCCCCCCCAATTCCTTCTTCTTTATTTCTTATTTCATTATATTTTCCTTCATTTAATATTTGCCTTTTAAAACCCCCCCCCCTTTCCACCTTTTCTTTTCTTTATAATCGTTCTTTTTATTAAAAAAATTCCCCCCTTCTTCTTTTTTCCTCCCCCTTCTCTACATATATATAATTCCCCCCCCTTTATTTTTACATTTATTAAATGCCTTACTTCTTTAATTTATCTTTCATTTCTAATCAATTACTCTTTTCCTTAAGGTTATCTACCTCACCCTTTCACTATATTATTATTTTTACCCCACCCTATTCACTTTTGTAAGTCTCTTTTCATTATTTTTTCCTTTATACTTTCCCTTTCCTCTATATATATCATTTTCCCCTTTACTTTTCTGCTTTTCAATGCCTTATATTTCAGCAATTACCCTTTCCCTAAGGCTATGCCACTATCTACCTTACCCCTTCACCTTATTCCTAATTTGTAATTCTTCCTTACCTCATCTTATTCTTTATTTAATGCCCCTTTCACCTAGGCTTTTTTTTCTTTCTTTCTTTCCACTTTTTCCTTCTTCTCTCCACGTTTTCCTTCTTCATTCCACTTTTTCCTTCTTCTATAATTCATTAAAACATTTTATTATGACTTAGATTAATTTTTTCAATTGCACCTTTTCCTTCATAATTCCCTCCATATTTATTTCAAGCGAACTTGAGGGGCCCATCCTCTTACACTCGTATTTTCACATGGAGCAGTTGAAGTTTGTGTTTAAGCTTCCCAAATGGGCCTAGGATGATTGTAAAAGAATTAAGAAAGAGAGTGGTAGAGAGAATATGGTTGCCCTCCCTTAAAAAGCTAATATGCATAAAATGATAAAGTGGAGAGAGAGAGAGAGAGAGAGAGAGAGAGAGAGAGAGGAGTGCACACGATATAGCTACTACCTATACACTATGTTGTATTGAACGTAAACATGAATATATACATGTGAACCCCTTAGGGTTAGGGTTAGGGTTAGGGATAGGATTTGCCCCTAATGCCCTTAAGATATGGTGCAATTTACACCATCCTCAACACCCCCTTTTAAATTGCACTGGCTAAGTAGAGGGTGCATGTACAAGAACTTTTTGTCGATTTTGTTTTGGTGCATATGATAGCATCCAAAACTAAAAAGAATCAGAGTAGTATGCGCATGTGTGAGCACAGTGACTGCGTAGCGAAAGTATGTACAATGAGTACAACTTACTAGATCCTGTACATAATGTGCATTTCCCTGTCTTAAGTTGTAGGTCATCCTTCACCTTTGGAACAAATCCCAGAAGATAAATCAAAGGGACGAGGAAGGAAATCTAAAAAATAAGATGCTTGCTTGGATCAAAGGCTGGTCGATCAAAAGGTGATTGCATGAAGAACTATGTGTATGGTTGCGTGCTGAACATGTCAACGTTGAACATGTTGTGAGTCACCATGGACTGTGCAGTTGCTCTAGAGAAGAGGCATCCAGATGTTAAGCTAGTCGATGTAGCTATGGAGAAGGAATCTGGTAGGTTGTGACAAACAAGGGTGTCACCAACCCAAAAGATCTGACACCAATGTTGGAGGTATGCTGTAGTAGAGTAATCTCTGTTGAATGATGTAGGGTCAAAGAAGACTACATAGTTAGTGTGGATAGAGTGATCTAAGGGCTACATAAAAGCTGGGGCCAAAGGTACAAGTGTGATACACTGTTCTACTGATGAAGAGGCCCGTAAAACTAACAATGTATGGCAACCTGTCAAACCTGTATGCTGAACTATCATGAGATGAAGGTGATATGATGTGTTCATGGCTAAATATCCATTGGAATGGGATGTAACATCTGTCATAGGCTCGTTAAGAAGGATCTCACAGTCTAAATGCCTAGAAGCCTAAAATACAGCTAAAAATGCATAAGATATTCCTGAGGCATATGCGGTGCCGAATGTTGATGTAGGGACTGATTTGTAGTCCTAGATCTAACCGCTAATTTATATCAAATAACGACTGTATACTATAGCCATAAGTGCATGGTGAAACACTGAGGTTCCCTAGGTTGCACTATGGCTGAACTTGATGATGTCCAGTGCACTGGGGCGGGACTACACTGATGCATAAATGTCCTCATGCTGAGGAATGATTTGCTGATCAAAAGAGGTGGTGATCACTGGATCCAAGGGTGGTGCAATGCGGCATGACTGAGCCAATGCTATATTGTCTTGAAAACTAATCCGTGCTATTGATGGAAACTATGTCCAAGGTATACTCCATATTAGAGGTGAAAGCATTAGTGATGGATGCTAGAATGGAATTACCTAAGGAGATGAATGCACCGTGGCATGTATACACACACACACACACACACACATGTGTGTGTGTGTGTGTGTGTGTGTGTGTGTGTGTGGAGAGAGAGAGAGAGAGAGAGAGAGAGAGAGAGAGAGAGAGAGAGTTTTATCAAAATACTACCCTAACTACTTCATCCATTCCTCTAATTAGTAGTTCATAGATATTAACAACCTAAGCCATTGGAAATATACACCAAATCGATTGGAGTAGATGTGAATGAGCATAATTTCTATGGGTAATAATAATTTGGTGAATGCATTAGTTCATAGACAAATGGAAGTTGCCTCACAAGAACCAATAATATCGAAGGGCATAAGAATCAGGCATAAATGAAGGGGTCAAATGATACTATCAACATGATTAACACTTTGGTACTACAATCTTATAGAGTAAGATCTAAGGAATCATTGGGATCAAACTCGTCTCCCTTAACAGATATGGTAAGTGAGTTTCACTTATGAAAAAAATTCTCAATGTACGTGGAATTTATTTTGAAACTATTATTTTTTATGCAAACTAATGGAAACTAGATATCTTATTATTTCTATTGATGCTTGAATGACATCATGTAGTAGAGAAATGTTCCATGATGTCAATAGACATGGTTCTCATGATAGCTATTAGTCTTATGGATTTAGTCTTGAAAACAAGATACCATATACTTCACTATCATAAGAGGAGACTATTTACATAGATCTTCATTCATATACAAGCTAATAGAGATGACCTCATGCCATATGAAAGATGGTATCAAAAGTTACATCATGCTCTCATCACTCTAGATGAACAAAGACTTAATTTTCATCATTGTCATGAATGGCATGAGTATGGATATTAGAGGTATCATCAGTCTCAAAGGCTAAAGAGCTTGAAAATGTTATATTTCTAATAAAAGGACCTATTCATATGAAAAGGAAATAGATAAGAAGAAAATTATAATTACTCTAAAGAGGAGAGTACATTACAAGCCTGCTATAGAAGAATCAAAGAATCTTGAATATTTTTTGAATATTGGAAGTAATGAAATATTTTAGGACATATTTTTATTGTTAACAAAGTTTTGTTTACAGAAGAGGTCTATAAGATTGGTGATGAGTTTATTCTTCAATATGATTATGATGACGAAATGGCCATTAGAAATCATACATCACATTTCTTGTCTCACAATACAAGGGTAAATGTTTGCTTTTCTTTGGAGTGGAGTGGCATAGAAGGTGATTCTAAAAACTTATTTGTGAAAAATACTACGGACCTAAGTGTTTTATAAAGGTGAGTTTTCTCCCTATTCTATAAGTTTATTCATTTACCATATGACATTAATGTTAATGCTTATAAAACAAGTGGTTTTCAAGTAAACACCCGGCTACTAATCATAGTGTGGGATGCATGTCTTCATGGCTAGAAGAAAATGATATCATGCTAATAAAAGGTGTTGATAATATGTGCCATAAAGTGGTAAGAAAAGTAGCTTATGATATTTAAAAAAGTCAAAGTTGCAAAAGAGGGAGAGAGAAAGTAGACCTTCAAGATGATGATTGAAAGGATTTGAGCATATGCCTTAAGACTTGCTAATTGAAGAGTGATTCAATAAAAACGACTAGCTGAAGATGGAATAACAAAATGTCTTCCTATTGCATGAAAATCAATGTAAATGACAAGATGTAAGATACCATACTTTCTATCTCTTATACAAAAATAGTTCTTGTGGAGTTTCATTTAACATGTTTTATGTCAATTCTATATTTTATTTAAAAGAAAAAAAACTATCTTTCAAATATTGTTTGTTATTAAATAAATTTTCTGGTCTTGTGGAGTTCCATGTAATATTTTTTATATCAATTTCATGTTTTATTTTATTTTAAAATAAAATAAAATAAAACATGAAAGTTAGAATAACTTATAAGCATTATTATTCTTGAGAGTTAGAATAACTTATAAGCATCATTGGCCCTCATTCCACAACACCCACCGGTTGAACCTTCCTCCTATTAGATGGCTTCTTCATACATTTTTGGTTCACCAGTGTTGAGAATGGTGTGTGTAAATTGCACCATAAGGGTTATGGGACAAACCCTAGCCCTATCCCTAATCCTAGGGGGTCCATGTATGTATTCCTATTTTCCTTGGAATACAGTTAGTGTATAGTTAGTATCTTGTGTGCATTCCTCTCTCCCCCTCTCTCATTTCCATTAACATGGTATCAGAGCTAGTGGTGCTCATAAGCCCTTGCATGTTGTCAAGGAGGCGATAAGCCCTTCGTTGAGGAGCCATTCAGGCATTTGATCTTGAGAGGTTGAGAGAGATTTTTGTCTACATTTGAGAGAGTTCTTCATTTCTTTCTTCAAGGTTTTGTGAGAGATCTTCTTTGAGTGATAGAGTTCATCTTCTTGTGAGTGTGACAGTTTGTGAGAGCTTTTGAGAGTTCTTCTTGGAGAGTTTCCATCTAAAGAGAGTTCTGCCTTATGCAATGCAAGGTAAAGATGCCATTTACTAAAGTAGTTGCATGCTTTGTCTTGAGCTTTGTTTTCCAAACACATAGTCTAGTCTTGGAGCATTGAATGGCTTCGCTAGCTTGGGCTTTACTACCTGCTAGTAGCTTTTTTTGTAGTGTTTGTCGAATATACATGAATCTTTGGGAATGGTGAGTAACATAATGGGATGGCTTTTGAAGAAACCCACATGTAGAGTAGACCCACACAGGCGACGTACACACACACACACACACACACACACACACGCACACACACACACACACACGTACACACACACACACACACACACACACACCAAAATCAAACTTAAAAAGACATACCAAGATACTATATTAACTTCAAAATGCTATGCAAAAAAAACATGGAGAGAACAATGCAACTACAGAAGACTACTACTAATATGTGTCATGGGGTGTGAAGGATCATGCTCCACCCTATGAAATTGTACAAAGTTCAATGAACTTTCATGCTTACTATGCAAATAATCGATAATTTTCTCATGACATCTGTTGTGAATGATTTATATCGATCCATAAACATATTTCATATACATATTACTATGCCACTTTTTGCCTCATAGAAGATCTTATTTGTTTGACATTTGGGATTTTATGATCTTATTGAGTAGAGTCATTAGTTGGGTATGTCTTAAACTCCTTTGTGGGTGATTTTTGGTTAATGTTTAGTGGATGGTAGGTGACCTGTCAAGGTGTGTTCTAAAGTAAGCTTCTTGATTTGAAGTAAAGGTATTTTAGCTTTACTTAAACTTTATTCGTGATTTTAGTCTCCTCCTTTTGATCCTTTTTATGTTCTTTGTACATTTTTGCTTGTTGGAGTTTTATCAGACGTCATCCTAGTATTTGTTGATGTTCCGAGATGAGAGTCCATTATTTACATATATGATTACTTCTTCACTTGCATTTATTCTTCTCTTGATTTAGATAAATATTTAAATAAATAAATAAATACATATGTATAGATTTATACACACACACACACACACAGATGTTAGATTTCATCTCCTAGGTAATTAAGTACATATTTGCTTGTTATGGTCAGCCAAAATTGATCGATTGATGGCCATTGACATGATTAGACATGACTATTTACATTATTAGACTTGCAAGCATTTCCTAAAAACAAAATATGTTTGGTCACATTGGAAAATACATCTTATCCAGTGATGATATTACCTACATCAACTTAAACAACAAAATGGCATTGGACAAGGTACATTTGATGACTCATAAAGTGGGCATTTCAAGTAATATTTCACTGCACAGTCAAATCACATGACAAGGATAAAAAACAAAAGAGATGTACACTAGACATAACATCGTTAGTTGTGACTTTGATTTTACTTAATTGTGACATTAATAACACTGGGGAGATGCATTCTAAACTTTCCTTCCCAATATAACATATATTGTTCTAAAAAAATGTCATGTTGGATGGTGGAAGTTTAGTATCTCTCCTTCAATTAATATGAAAAATTTCACAAAGTTCAACGAGTATATTGGGATATTTATATCACCAAAATTATTTCAATTAATATTTAGATTTTTTGAAATTTTTGGAATGACAATATTAGCAATAAGAAATTTACCATTTGATTGAAATATTGCATGATAGTTTGAAGCATTGTATTATTTTACAAAATGATGCTTGGAATTTGATTAATACTGAATTAATAAGTTGAATTAAAGTTCAACTGTGTAGAGATTTGGTTTGCATATGTCTTGTAAACACACACACAAAGCTTACCAACTTCATAGAGATATCCTCTATTGGTCAGTAAGACAAATGATTTTTAAAAAAAAATCATACACAAACCATGAAACTAAAACAAATGCACATGTATGTAGTTTTGGAAGTTGTCTTACTAGTTAATGCAAAAAGACGCGTAGACTAACACAGTAGTAATAAAAGTGGATAAGGATGCCCATGATGAGCTTAATGCCAAATAAATTGACATTTTTTTGGCATGCCTCAAGAGTTTATACAATGTCTACTCTAGAGTGTGCTCCCATCCTTTTAACTTGTCAGAATAGTCATATTATGTACAATGTGTACTCTAGAGTATGCCCCCATCGTCTTAAGTTGTCATAGTGTAGTTCTTGTTGGAGGAACTATCAAGATAAATGAATGGATTAGTACACTAATCCAAGAAGAGGACCAATGGCAAGACTAGAGATGACTATACTAAATATGCATTCGTTGCTAATATGCATGGTATGTAGTTTAGAACACACTGGGACAACAAGTAGATTAAAGCCATTCACGTCTACAATCTAATTCCAAGTAGAAGACATCTACTAAGAGCAAGGTGAATTTCTATGTATGATTGTGAGTAGTTATCCCACATTGCAAAGATTGCTATAACAAGCCTAAGATTAGGCAATGAAAAACTATTTTGATCACATGCAATATACTTGAGATATGATTTTGAATAAATAAGGGTAATACATCACACAAGATGCATTATACAATGACAAGAGGGCTAATTGAACCAAATAGACGATGCATATCTACATCTCAAGGTCATCAAGTTATGCACATTATTGCTTGCAACTTGTATTGACCTTGACATTTGGATTGTGTGTTTCAAAGATTCATAATGTATATGTTGAAAGAAGGATTGGTTCTACACAATTGACCCAGTAATTTGATCTAGTTAAAGGCACTCTATATGTGCATCTATGGACAACCATCCCCTTTTGATCAAAAAAATTAGCGATATATTGATCCATCTTTGAGAGATAAAATCCACTTGTGTAATATTCATGCCTAGACTTTCTATGAATCTTTTATTAGTATACAACATGCTAATCAAAATATTTGGGTTCTCTAAGATGACAAGAAATTTACCTTACTCACAAAGTAAGGAACCATAGAGCATAAATCGAGGGATGGCATTTTTTGTTCAAGCTAGTAATGATATCTTGTTGTTAGAAAGTATGTATGCCTATACATACCAATTTCAAATTAGGGCACCAAACGTTGGTTACCTTCACTTTAGAGCCATGTAGTTGCTACGATGTAGAAACATGATCACCATCAATCAAGAATGGTATTGGTATGAAGGATTCCTTTTTCGGAAATAGTGTAGGGATCCATTTCCTTGAATTAGTCCATAAGAGCCAAGAGACCATTGGAATTGCTCCATAGTGCCATTGCAAGGTACATGGCTGAGACTGGTGGTAGCAACTACCTTATAACATTTGTGGATACTATATGTAGAAATCATTAGTCTAATATATGAAGTAATTTTTGAGACTACATAACAAGTTTCAAGAGTTTTAAAGTATGGTAAACCTAGTCTTGTTAAAGTCAATGCCTTAAATCTGACAATTAGGAATTTTGTATTGAGAGAGAGAGAGAGAGAGAGAGAGAGAGAGAGAGAGAGAGAGAGAGAGAACTTTGGTGAAGCCATAGTAATTAAGGGTCCTAATTCCCTACCATGGGTACATCTTAAAGAGGTGGGCACTATACGCTATACGTACAAAGTCAATCACAAAAGTTAAAGAGAAAAATAGGACAAATTGAGAGATCCATAGTCTAGTAAAGGTAGCAATCTGCAAGAGGTCCATCACCAAAAAGAAGTGTGGGCTAAGATTTTCCACATTGTTGTAAAAGGGGACCAATTTGTGAGTAGCACATCACCCAAAATAGCATGTAACACAAATATTATTTCAAGATCCTATACTAGATATGATAAGGTCTTCAATTTGAAAAGAAATTGAAAAAGGCTTCAAGGTGGCCTAAAGTTAGCTACCTTGGGATTTCCTTTCATGGTGATCAAATTCCCATGTATTGTATGGAATTCCAATGTACGCTGGAAGAGAATATCCTTCAGGTGGTGTTTTGTGAGTCCCAAAGTGCAAAGTGTAGAGGTGGTTTCATAATGTATGCCTCTTTAAGATCTAGTAGAGATTATGTGCAAACCTATAGCCTACCATCCCATTCCCCACAAAACTTCCATCAGTGGCTTGTTCTTTTACTCTTTTCTATGGATAGCCTCTTTGAGGAGCTATCATGATGAAAGGTGAACTCAATCAAGTTTGATGAGATTTTCTTAGTGGGCTTTGTAGAGGTAGGGGAGTCTTTTTAAAGGCCTTTAACTAAAAGGATGTCTAGGTGTATGTGTGCTAGGCATGAGTAGGAATGAGAGTTACATGAGCATGAAAGGTACCAAGAAAGAAATGGTATTACCCAAACGAGCTACAAAAGAAATGGTATTACCCAAAGGTTGACCTTGATAAGTACCTATATTCATAAGAAATGGTATTACCCAAAGGGAGCCCAAAGGTTGACCTTGATAAGTACCTATATTCATAATTGCTGGCCAACAAACTGCTTTGCATATTTGTAATTTCTCATAGAGAGCATGGATATCTTTATGATGGCAAGCCACATGAAGGCTATGAATTTGTGTATCGGAGCACATTAACAAAATATGGGGCCTAGTATTAATATTGCTTTGAGTGCTAAACATAGAGAAATTAGGAGAGGGAAACTTTAAGCACCTAAAGAGGTGCTTCCATGCATTCCCCATGTATTGGACACAACACATTTTGAAAGTAATGAAAAATTTAAATTCTTCAATTCCTAGAACCTTTAAAACTTATTAGAGATCTTGGCATATAAAAGGGGGTCATTCAACCACTTTGGTAGCTTCTTACAATCTAAGAAATTGTTTAGAATGCTTTGCCATGTAAGCAATTTAGTTGCTTTAGGCACATTACATAGTTTTTTATTGTTGCAAAAAAATTGATAGCTATGAGAGGGATTAGTTTCATCATCATGTGATTTTAGAGGGGAGATAACTTCCTTATATTGTTAGGTGTTTGCTATTGCATTTCTATGAGTTCACACATGCTCAAACTTTGATGATATAAATTTAAGTTGGAGAGTTTTCAATGTCATCTTTTTTCATTCGATTAGGTGAAGATGAAATTGGTCACATAAACAAGATGGTGGTGTTGGTATTTTAGATAAAAGGAATGATTATTTAAGATGTAAATGTGTAGGGAAGCATTCTACTATAGAAAGATTTCTTATAGCTCTGCTTACAAGATAGTTTTGAGATACATAAGTTTAGTAAAGAGGGATAAAGTGGGAGATACAAATTAGACTCCATAACCTTCTTGGACATCTATAAAGACAAAGTTTTCAAGTGTTTTAGTGCAAGTTTGGTGGAGCAAACATGGAGAAGGAAAACATTCAAGGGGATTTTGGGCAAAGTAAGAAAGACTGGCATTCAAGGGGATTTTTGGGCAAGGTAAGAAAGACTGGCATTGAGACACTTGTTGTTAGGGTGAGTTATGTGATACATGGGAATGGATGCAACAAGGGAGACTTTCAATGGATCTTGGAAAGGGATTCTAAATGAGGAATCCATGGAAGAGTCCATATTATGAATACAATGGGCTTCATTAGTTTTTTTATAAGGATTGTAAAAGACCTTTTGTGGTTATTCCTATTCATCCACAATCATTAAAATTGTTGTGAATCTCTATAGCAAGAGTGCATGCTTAATCAACTCCATAAGAGTCTTGGGGGGCTTGGGTGGCTAAATTAGGGGTACTAGTTGGGAGATAGAAAATCCTTTTACAGGTATAGATAAGATTTTTGTCAAGGAGCACAAGCTTGCAATCGAGTAAGGGGAAGCAACACATGAGTACTCAATAAGAGTGAGGATAATAGTGTGGTGCATGTGCAATTTTTGTCTAATGCTGGCAAGTGAGTTAAAATACCTATCAATCTTTGAGTGGATTTTATTCATTGTAGACTATTGTTGAGTATTCCATGAAGAATTTGAAGTTCATTGAATGCTCATTGAATGCCAAAATAGGTATGAGCAATATTGTTAGAGGTAATGGGAAATTGTTTTCCTCTAAAGTTTGAATGTTCTTTAGCATACTTCTAAAGCTATCAAAGGAAACTTTTCTATCATGCATAGCTTCTATTAAAGCACACTTGAAGAGGTCTAAATCTAGGCCTATCCAACTACAGTGAAGGCCTACCTTGGAGACTTGGTGTTGCAAGTTGGGGGCAATTGAGAACATGAGACCAAGATGATTAGTAAGCTATTGAACCACATCTAGATAACAATGTAATTTTTCCATCATAGTTGAAAGTCAAGAATAGTCAATGGATCCAAATGCATTCATAAAGTCAATCTAACGAATATAAATATCCTTTTGTGCAATATTAGCATCTTGCAAACCATTTATCACATATTGCATTATTGGTGGGTGCGATGCCAGCTTCTAAACCCTTCTTGGCATCATGGATAATTTGGTGCATCTCACCATACTCAAACATAGAAAAAACAATCCATGATTCATGAGATCTCAAGATCCACATTGTTCTCCTCAATTATCACAAACTAGAGTAGTCATAGAATCTAGCCAATTTACTTTGAATCTCTCATAACTACCATGCACCATGATGCTAACATCTATTAAATCATTGCTTCCATCACTTGCATGGGCTTCCCAAATTCAGCATCAACTTCTCTATTTCAGCATTGACTTTCATATTTCAACGTGCCAAAGCTGATTAGCATGCGTTGGGCTACTAACTCAGGGTGTGCTAAGTTCATAATTCATCATGGGCACTGATTTAGGGGTTGATCTCTATTCTGGATTGGATTGTGTGCAGTTAATGTGCCAATAGGAGGATTCTATCAAATGTTAGGGTGTCAAACTATGTCAGGTGGTCAAAGCTAATTTAGTGTGTGTTGGGATACTAATAAAGCATGTGCGAGCACTTAAATAGATCTAACCTAGCATGTCACTCCCAAGCTATGTGGCAAACATATTTTTCATGGATTTAAAGCTTCAATGGTTTGCATGGTTTGGGGGATGCTGCACTACCTACTCTGCCTAATGAAAAAAAACAACAACAACTTTTCAACACACTTGAAGGATTTTTTAGATTTGGGCAAAACTTACCTCTACAAACCACTACAAAATTCACTCAAAAATAACATTTTTGTGTGGTTTCCTTGAGACTTATCGGGACAAGGCCCTTAGCAATCACAAGAAGTAACTAGTCCTTCAATTTCACACTTATTGTACTTTAAAAACACTCAAAATCACATCAAAACACCTCCCTTTCACCTACACTTCCTATACTCCAAAAACCAACAACTTTTCACCAAGCTTACTTTGGACAATGGTTGGATAACAAGAGAGACAATGTAAGGAAAAGCATACCTAGAAACTCACTCGAAATGGCATAAAAAATGTGTAGCCTCAGGCAGTGACTCACTAGCCGATACGCCGATGAGAGAAAAAGAGAACTTGTATTCCAATGTGAACACACTACAAGTGAAGACCAAAGTCAACTACTTGGCCTTTTATGTTGAGGACGGTGTGAATTGCACCTTAAGGGCATTAGGGCAAAACCCTAACCCTAACTCTAAGGGGTTCACATGTATATATTCATGTTTATGTTCAATACAACATAGTGTACAGGTAGATATATCGTGTGCACTCCTCTCTCTCTCTCTCTCTCTCTCTCTCTCTCTCTCTCTCTCTCTCTCTCTCTCTCACTCCCCACTTATCCCAGTGATGCTCCCACTCACTTCATGAGTGTCAAGCCCTCCTTCCATGAGGCATCCTCTATCTCCACTCTCTATGAGATCTTCATGAGAGAGGCTTTCCGTTGAGAGAGAGATAATCCCTTGCTTGATTTGAGGCACCTTCATCACACGTTCTTCACTTCTCTAGCTCTCACGTAGAGCTCATCTTCATCTGCGATTTGGTTTAGGAAGTTCATCATTTTGACCTATGGAGCTTCAGTTATGTTCATTCTAGCACTGTTGTCTTCTTCCTCATCTCGTGGGAGATACCTTCAAAGGTGTTTCCTGTCGATTGTGAGGATCTCTATTGTGTGAGAGGGAGAAAATCTATTCTCTATTCATGGGATAGAGAGCACTCCCACTAAGCATATCAAGTTCATAATTGTGATATTCAATGAGAGATTTTTTGACCTTAATGTTTACTTTAAGTTGTAAGGCTTCTTGAGAGAGAGCCTCCTTCAAGCTTCTTCCCTGCCAAGCCCTAGCTCACGGACAACTTAGCTCCCTCTACAATAGCAAAGGCTTCAACAATGAGCCCTATATTTAGCAGACTCTAGCAACAAACAATGCCATCGACTCAAGGGACCTAAACAATTTCTACAACCACCTAAGGTAGCCAAGCTTCAGAGAGCCCTCTAAAGTGACAACCCATAGAGCGGCTCGCTTCAACCATGCCCAAGTGCCCTAATGACTTGCAAGCACCCTAGCTAACTGGCTAGTAGCAATGAGCGCATGGGCAAAGCAACGCCTTTACCCAAGGAGCGCCTTATGATGCCATCACAAACGCCTTCAACTAAGGAGCGCCTTATCATGCCATCACTAAAGCAAGCCTAGCCTACAGCTGTGGGGGTTAAAGGTTACTATGCCTTTACCCCGGTTATGTACAATACTCAAACACATATATAAATGAATGAAAAAAGAAGATTAGGGTGTTTTGCACCCACCAAAAAAACTTGTGTGGCTCTCTATTTCTCTCTCTCCCTCTTCTACTTCCGTTGAGAGCACTCTCAACTGATACCAGAGCCCGGGTGATCTAGCTGAGCGTGTGTGAATGCTTGGAAGCTCAGCAGCTCTATGGGAGGAAGGAGAAGCTCTGTGGGAAGCTTTGTGGGTGACTTTACTTGCATCCGAGTGCGCAAAGACCTTGAAGGAACCTTTGAAAAAGTCACTTTGGTTTTGCAAAGTGGTTTTGAGAGCCTGTTAAGTGTTTTCAAAGAAAAAGTCATTTTTAAAAGCTTTTCCCTGTTTCGTTCGACGACAGAGACTCCGTATTGACTTATCGAGACAACCATTGCTTGCTTTTGGTGTCCATTTCACTTTAGGAGCTTGGAAACACCTTCATTCTTGAATTTGGGATCATTTCATTGGATTTTTGACTCACTGTGTATGTTTCAACGTTTTTTTGCCCGGGTGTTGGAACTCAAGTTTGGAGCAACCATTTGTAGATTTGTCAGTTCCGGTGGACTTAGGAGGTCCTTAAACTTCTATGTTGCTCATCATTCACACTCCAGTGGAGTTTACAAACAGTTCAGTTTCCAAAAACGTTTTTCAATCCGTGTGTTGGACCCAGTGATTGGGACCACGGTTTCTAACACCATCTGTCCCATTGTGTTTCGGACACCTAAAAACCCCTACTTATCAGTTCTTGCGTGATTTAGTGGAGTATTTTAGAGTTATAGATCTCTGTGTATTTGATTTCGTCTCTCTGTTATGCATTTTTCATTCTAAGGTTTTGAAACCTTAGATTTATGCGACATGGCAGTGGATAAGTGTTGACTCCCATTTCTCACTCATCGGTTGGGATTTTGGAGTTCCAGCAGAAGAGAGATATTTGCAGATTGTGCTGAGTCTGATTATGCAATGGCACACATGTTTTGAGGCATCTGAGGTTCTATTTTCAGTAGCGGTCATTGCCGTGGGACCATGATTTCTTGAGCATACCTTATGCAGATCACTTTGGTTGCAGTTTGAGCCATGTGTGCGCTCATTCTTAGTGTGCATTGGGTTGCAATGGATGATTTATAGGCCATTTGGATGCATTGCGATCCTTATTGGATGCGCTGATAGGCCCAAATTGCCTTGAGGGATGCTATTTTTTATGGACGCTTTGCACATGGATGCTATTTTATGCTGAGGGATAGCCATTTGACACATTGCAGGTGATGCATTGATAGTGTTATGCTCTCTTGGATGAGATATTGTTGATGCATATGCCCATGGATGGTGTTTATGCTTGAGCCATTTGGCACTTATTGGCATTTTGGATTACCATTGCAGTTGGCATTTTCTTTTGGGCCAGATTTGCTCATATGGATGCATAGTACATGCACATGAGTCAACTGTATCTTTTGATGCTTTGAGCTTTGAGTTTTGGTGATATTTCACTCTATTGTGGCATACACATTTGGGTGCACCTGGTCTTTGGTGTGATTCTCTCTTGCAGGCACTAGCATTTGGGATTTTGCTTTATTTGCATCATGGCATCCTCTTCCATGTCTGAAAAGGAGTTTTTCAGCATTAAAAAGTTTGATTGGACAAACTTTTCTTTGTGGAAAGAACAGATAAGGGATGTGCTTATTCAAAAGAAGTAGATAAAACCCTTGCAAGGGATTGCAGCTAAGCCTGCAACTATGTCCACAGATGAATGGAATGAGTTGGATGCATTGGCAAAGTCTACCATTAGACTTCATCTTGGGGAGACAATTTATTTCACAGTAGTCACTGAAAAGACTACGGAAGCTTTATGGAAAAAGCTGTGTGCTACATATGAGAAAGAGACTGCCTCAAACAAAGTCTATCTCATGAAGAGATTGTTTGAGCTGCACATGAAGGAGGGAGTATCCATAGCTTTGCACTTGAATGAATTTAGTATAATTTTCAATCAGCTTCAAGCTCAAAAGCTGAATTTTGATGCGGAAATGAGGGCAATATTTCTCTTATGCTCATTACCATCCTCATGGGATACTTTCCATATTGCTATCAGTAACTCTGCACCTGGTGGAGTATTGAACTTTGATGATGTGGTTGGTAGCTTATTGGCCGAGGAGATTAGATGGAAGTCAATGGAAGGCAACAAGCAAGATGCAGCCTTAAAGATGCAAAGGGGCAGATCACAGTCCAGGTTGAAGTTTCAAGAAAGAGGAAAGTCCCGTAGCAAGTCTAGGGCACAGAACATTGAGTGTCACTATTGTGGCAAGAAGGGCCACATGAAAAAGGATTGCTACAAGCTTAAAAGAGAGCAAAAGGATAAGAGAAAGAATGCAAATTGGGGTGCAAATCAGAAGGAAGAGAGTCCAAGGGAGGACAAAGGAAAAGTGAAGATCGAGGAGATCAATGCAGTCACACATGATAGTGACAATGACATTCTCTTCATGTCTAGTTTATCTGCAGAGTTGCTTACCACTTTAGATGATGCATATTCCCAGGATTGGATTTTGGATTCTGGTGCTTCATTCCATGTTACTCCCCATAAGGAATGGTTCTCCACTTATGACAGTGGAAAGACAGGTTGTGTGCATCTTGGAAATGACTATGCATGTGACAAAGTGGGAGTAGGTGACATAAAGTTTTCTTTTGCAAATGGGTCTGCATTTATTTTGAAAAATCTAAGACATGTGCCTAAGATGACCAAGAGTCTCATTTCAATGGCTCAACTAGATGATGCTAGTTTTCATACCACCTTTGGTTCTGGGAATTGGAAAACTCAAAAGGACTCTATGCTTTTGGCCAGGGGTGCCAAGTGTGGGACTTTGTATCCCTTACATGTATCAGGGGTGTTTGATCATGTTGTTGCAATAATCAAGAAGCCAAACACTTCTTTATGGCATTGTCGGTTGGGCCATATGAGCCAAAATGGGATGAAACTCTTATGCCGTTTGGGTTATGTACCGCATTTGAGTTTCTCTTATTTTCAATTTTGTGAGCACTGTCTCTATGGGAAGCAAACTAAATCAGCCCATAAAAGAAGGGGAAAGAAAGAGTTTGAAAAGCTTGATTTAGTGTATTCAGATGTATATAGTCCCATGCCTACACGGTCATTAGGCGGGGCTGAATACTATGTGACATTCATTGATGATGCAACTAGGAAAGTGTGGGCTTATGCTATAGCTCGGAAGAGTGATGTGTTCCAGGTATTTCAAAAATGGCTGGCCTTGGTTGAGAATCAGTCATGTAGAACACTTAAATGCCTACGGACTGACAATGGTGGAGAGTATCTCTCTCATGACTTTTAGCATTTCTATGATACACGTGGGATTGAGAGGGAGCTCACATCCCCTCGTACTCTAGAGCAAAATCCAGTTATGAACCATACCATTCAAGAAAGGTTGCAATGCATGCTTTCCAATGCAAGTCTTTCTGGTGGTTTTTGGGCTCAGGCAATGAAGACTGCAGTGCACATAATCAATAGATCACCCAATAAGAGTTTGGATGGTGGTATTCCTGAAGAGGCACAGAGTGGCAAGAAGCCCTCTTACTCTCATTTGCATATATTTGGGTGTGAGGCATATGCACATGTGCCAAAAGAGCTTCGAAAGAAGTTAGATCCTAAGTCTAGGAAATGCATCTTTCTAGGTTATGGTGAAAGTGGAGAGATGGGCTATCGTCTCTAGGATCCAGAAGCAAAGAAGATCATACGCAGCCATGATGTAGACTTCAATGAGAAGAAGATGCATAAGGCACCCATGAGCGATGTGCAAATGAGGAGAATCACTTTCCAGGATGTGAATCCACCTGCATATGTTGATAGACAGTAAGCTGTCCATGCACCAAATGTGTAAGAAATGGTACCACCAAGTACTCCCACAGGTATACAATCAAGGGTAGATGATGGATCATCTATTGGTGGAAATGATGAGCCAAATGTGGCTGATATGCAAGTGGGACAGCAAGCTGAAATGCCCTTGAGAAGATCATCTAGAGTGTCTAGACCACCCGATAGGTTTGTTCCAGGGGTAGACTATGTGATGCTTACTGATTGCGGGGAGCCTTCTTGCTACAGATAGGCTATGATGTGCGAGGATCAACGCAAGTGGGAGTATGCTATGCAATCAGAGATGAGTTCACTTATGAAGAATAAGACTTAGGACTTGGTTTCTTTGCCACATGGAAAGAAAGCATTGCCATGTAAATGGGTCTACAAGATGAAGGTCACAGGTGATGATGTGCATAGGTACAAGGCCCGTTTGGTCGCTAAAGGGTTCAAGCAAGAGAAGGGTGTGGACTTTGATGAGATATTCTCTCCGGTTGTGAAGGTGACCACACTTAGATGCATGCTTGGACTAGTGGCTGCAGAGGATATGGAGCTTATGCAGATCCCCATGCAAGAAAGCTGTCTTGACATCCATCTGCATAAGCTCCATATCCTCTGCTGCCACTAGTCCAAGCATGCATCTAAGTGTGGTCATCTTCACAATCGGAGAGAATATCTCATCAAAGTCCACACCCTTCTCTTGCTTGAACCCTTTAGCGACCAAACGGGCCTTATACCTAGGCACATCATCACCTATGACCTTCATCTTGTGGACCCATTTACATGGCAATGCTTTCCTTCCATGTGGTAAAGAAACCAAGTCCCAAGTCTTATTCTTCATAAGTGAACTCATCTCTGATTGCATAGCATACTACCACTTGCGTTGATCCTCGTGCATCATAGCCTCTCTATAGCAAGAAGACTCCTTGCAATCAGTAAGCATCACATAGTCTATCCCTGGAACAAACCTATCAGGCGGTCTAGACACTCTAGATGATCTTCTCAAGGGCATTTCAGCCTGCTGTCCCACCTGCATATCAGTAACATTTGGCTCATCATTTCCACCAATAGATGATGGATCATCTATTGGTGGAAATGATGAGCCAAATGTGGAGGGGGGGAAGGCAGTGAGTACTCCATTGCCTCCATATGTGAAACTGAGTCATACAGATAGTCCCAATTCATATGAGGAGAGGGCCATGATAGCCAAGGTTCCTTATGCATCAGCGGTTGGGAGTCTTATGTATGCTATGATAGCTACTAGAGCAGACATTGCATTTGCAGTGGGAGTTGTTAGCCAGTATATGGCTAATCCAGGAAAGAGGCATTGGGAGGCAATTAAGTGCATCATGAGGTACATGAAGGGTACCAAGGAGATGTGCATCTGCTTTGGTAGAGGAGACATGCGTGTACTTGGATACACAAATTCAGACTATGCAGAGGGCATGTGGATAGTAGGAGATCCACTTCTGGTTATGTGTTCACCTTTGTAGGTGGTGCAGTGTCGTGGATGTCTCACACACAAAAGCGCGCTGCTTTGTCTACCACAAAGGCTAAGTATGTTGCAGCCAGAGAGGGTTGCAAGGAGGCTATATGGCTTGATCGGCTAGTGGGAGATTTGGGGATTCATACAGGTGTACCGACATTGCATAGTGATTCCATGAGTGCTATTCAGCTAGCACGAAATCCGGTCTTTCATGCAAAGACCAAACACATTGAGATTAGGTACCATTTCATCAGGGAGGTACTTGAGGACAAGCGCATCGAGCTTGTCAAGGTTCATACAGATGATAACCCTACAGATATGCTGACGAAGAGTCTACCTAGTCAATGGTTTGAGTATTGTCATGTATTGATGGGCATTGGATAGTATGCTCACTGGTTGTTCTCCCTTAAAGGCACATTGTCCTTTAAGTGGGAGGTTGTGGGGGTTAAAGGTTATTGTGCCTTTACCCCAGTTATGTACAATACTCAAACACATATATAAATGAATGAAAAAAGAAAATTAGGGTGTTTTGCACCCACCAAAAAGACTTGTGTGGCTCTCTGTTTCTCTCTCTCCCTCTTTCGTTCTGCTTCTGTTGAGAGCACTCTCAACAGCAAGGCGTGGTCAAGAAAACAACGCTTAGCAAGCAAGCCTCAACGATGCTTTATGAGCTCCATGACTCCAGTAAAGACTCGATGAGCCACAAGAAGCTCCTTCAGTTAGACAAGAATGACTTCAACAACGCCAAAAGATCTCACAACTATGCTGGTTCAAATGTAATGGAACACACCAAGCTCCAGTCCATGGCTCAACAACAGCATTGACAATGCCCAGCACTCCGACTCCAATGACCATTGACCCACATAGCCATGACTATCAACAACACTGAGCAAACAAGATGCCCAGCACAAGGTGACACAAACATGTAGAACTAGCGTGTGGCTCATCTCCACCATGACTACTAACTCCAACACTCCAACCCTAGCACGCGACCTCAATGTCTTCACTTGGCCTCCACGATGGATGTGCCAATGAATGCAATAGCTCCAATGAAAAGACGGTGCAACCCCTCCATCACCGAAAAATCGACAAAGAGGACAACCAGTGATAGAATCTTCAAATATTTTAGTCAATTTTGATGGAATTTGAACCAACTGTCACATGGAGGATAACCCTATCTTCACCTCACCACACAAGGGACTAGGTCACCGATTTGCCATGTGGCAACCCCACATGGACTTATCTGCCACATTACCATATTAACTACCATGTCATGCATTTTCCATGCCATTGCCACATCATTGGCCATGTATGCTTACCACATCATTGACAGCTCAACCGGTACACTACCATGTCATCACTAGCAACCACATCATTGGCCACATAAGCTTACCACATCATTGACACCTCAGCTGCCACGTTAGCTAATCTCGAGGACTGCCACATTAGCATACTCCCAGTGCCATGTTAGAGGTCCACCTCACACTGCCATGTAGGCAATGCCATATCAACATTTGCTACCTTACAACATTCCCACCAATCAGCCTACCACATAAGCATGCCATGTCATCAATGCCACGTGACATAGTCCCTTGAGAGACACACTACCTCTCCATAGGCACCTTCCATGTGCACCCAATTGCCACCTAGGCATAGTGCTCCCTAGGCACAATTCTCCACATAGGCACACTATATGTGACCACCCACTGCCACATCAGTACATGCCACATCATCATTTTTCCCTCTCCCTTGTGATCAGAGTTTGGCCCATTCCTCTAGGAGCCATAACTTTTGATCTAGGTGGAATTTGGAGGTGATCCAAAAAAGCAAAATTGATCGCTAGATTATGCTCTACATGCTAAGCAATTTGAATCTACTATCTAACTTATGCACAGGTCAACATCATCCCATCCTCATCATTGAAACCACCTCTTAACCAATGCCATATGTACCTAGCACATAAAATGAATCAAGATGAAATTCATTTGCTGCATTTGACACTATGATGTGTAGTCTAGCTGTAGACTAGCACAGCCATAGAGGAAATTCAACTCCACCAAGCCAAGTAAGTCATTGCCGTATCACCTGATTAGTTTCCATAGGTGTCAGTCCCTTTGGATCTATCATCAATATACACATTCACACATATGACGATAGCTCAGTCTCTTGGCATTTTGCAGTTTAGCATGACAGTTCGACATTTGACAATGATCCTCTTAGATTTAGGATTGTTGCACACATCTTGCACACACATGCCACTCATGTGCAATCATTTTTATTGACTATTTTTTGGCATTGGTTCCTGCACACATACACATTAGCCTTGTACAACCTCTTGGCTACTCTCGACACATAGTTGTCACCATTATGTTATAGGCTTGATCTTTGGCACACATGCAGTTCTTCCACCATGACTTGGTTTTGACAATTAGCGTAAGCCCCTAGTGGCAGCTCTCCCATAGACACTCTCATTGATACATAGGTAAGCCTCTTACACAAAGCACTAGAACACCTCTAGCATGGAGTTATCCACATCACACAGTTGATGATACTCTAGTCATGACTCCAGACAAGATCTGTAAGTGAAAATAGAACCTACTTTAACCATTCATTGCCACAGGGTATGTATCGGTTTATAATGCAGACTCCAACCTCATTTGTCTTGAAAGATTGGACACATATGTACTACATGTTAATATGGGTCAGCCCACACTTTTTGAACATGCACATTCCTCGGTAAGCCCTCAGCATGAGGCACATTTGACAGTAAGCCCTTAGTATGAGGCACTCCCATCTACATTAACATAGACTGATTCTTACGATGCACATCCATCATCTTCATGCATGGATCAAACTCCATCCACTGTCACATCAGATACAAATACACAGCAGGAGTTTAGTTATGATCATCTAGTTATTTAGCAAGGGGGACAAGCATTTTCCGAGCGAAATCTTCCGAGCGTCTGAGCGAAGGAAAAAAAAAGCTTCCAACTATGTAAAAATATCGCAAAAATAGTTCATAACAAAACATAGTTTCACTTAGAAATATGCAAAGTATTATAGCAATGCCTATCTTATACACAAATCTTTACATGAATCTTTGGGAATGGTGAGTAGCATAATGGGATGGCTTTTGAAGAAACCCACATGTAGGGTAGACTTCTCTATGAAAATTCCCCTTATGATCCTTCTTACAACTTTTACTTAATAGGGGGTGACATTGAAAACCCTCTTTCAACCTAGCCTCATGAAAGGGTCTATCCAAAGAAACCTCAATGAAGCAAGCCATCAAGGTAGTTTTGCCAGTGAAACCTCTTTGAAGTAGGTCTTCCAAGGTAGTTTCGCTGGCGAAACTACCATGGACAACACTTTTAAAAGTGGCATAACTTTCACAGTCAATGTCCAAATATAGTCATTCAGCCACTCAAATTGATTGGAAAACCCCCTTTGAGCACATCTATGAGGTTAGATTTTGAAAAATCTTGCATATATATATTATTAAATATTACATGTATTTTATGAGAGTGATATATAAGCCCAAGTTAATACTTATTTATAGTAATTTAAACTTCTTTAGAAACATACCCATAAATATCTTGTTATTTATGCTATTAAAACACTAGAAAGCTCTTGTCATATTGATATAAATGTGTTTAATAAGTAATTATATATGTATAATATTATTACATTGAGAGTTATTATGAGGCATGTTTCTTAAAGGAATGATTTTTCAATACTTTTTTAAGGTAATAACACGGGTACAAAGGATGTCTATGAATAAGAAAATTTATGTTATGTAAAATTCCGTATATTTTTATGATAAAGGGATCTAGTTCTAGTGAAAATAAAAGTGTCAAAACCATGTTTCCTAAAGAAATATAATTTTTTAAATCTCTTGAAAAACATGCTCAGATAAACCTGCTCATAGGTTTCTGCTCATAAAATTAACGCATTCCCAGCTTAACTTAGGTTGGGAAGATACGTACATAAACACCCCTCCCATGTTATCGGGGTCACAATAAAATAGACACAATCCTAGCTCTATGGACTTGCCATCATCCATCAAATGACATTGCCAACTAATGTGACTAGCATGCATTAGCTTTGGTAGGTAAGAATTATTTTCCATTAAGGTTGATGGAGGTTCTTGAAGGAACTTGTGGCAAGATATCTCTATGAATGGAAAGGAAAGAATGCAAGACAATGGAAATAAAAATGAAATGGAAGTAGACAATAGTATTAAACCAAAATACTCACATGTAGATAGCTTGATGTTGACTGATATCCCAAAACTAGAAAGTACAATGCCTTTATAGAATAGGCACACACACTCTAGATGTCACATGTATATGGGATAAGTCCCATAGTGACACATGGCACTCTAGGATATAAAGTAGTCTAGTACTACTCTAGAACACTAGAAAACACTCACTTTGGCTTCATGTTCCAACACCCCCCTATGAAGGCAAGGTGAGAGATTACTAGAATGGAGCCAAGAACAGGACATGACATGATGAATCTACTAATCTGTACATCCCAAATAGCTTAGAGGCTCAAAAGAGAAGCATGGCTACCTGACCCAACAAAACGGTCTAGGGAGTGCACCAACATCCTGGAACTCAGCCAGGCCTGACAACAAAATCCATCGATGCCAATAATAGGACTCCCATAGTACATCCCCCCCTGGCTGCATAACATGAAGTGGTAGGAAGCCACATACAAATAAAGTAAAAAAGAATAACATCATTTTAGGAGGACTATCCAAGGCTGAGAACCTTTATTGACTCAACACACATGATTTATTTGCATCCATTTTAGGGGGACTCCCAAGGCAGAGTACCTTCGACACACTCAAAAAACAAAGTCAAGATCATCCGGTGCATAGACCTCTTCATCAAGAGAGAGATCTTGGATGTGAGCAGTGAGAGCATGAATTGGAGTAGAGGTGTCTGCATCGTCTTCGTTGGATATAGTCCCAACCAAGTTGGCATGGTCTTTAGATTGTTGTTTGGCCAGCTTCTGGAAGCAACGATCTTCGGTGTGACCAAGCTTTCCACAGTAAGTGCACTTGAAAGGTTTGATGTTACCTTTCCCTTTAGGAAACCTCCCTTTAGAAAATAGTGCATTGGCATCAAGAGTATCAATATGCCTTCTTTCATGATCAAGAAGCATAGCAACCATGTCATGGTAGCTCATGCTGGCCACTCTTAATGCTGGTATGATCCCCCGATACTTAGGAATTTCTTCAATGCTCGTGAGGAGCACCGCGACCTGGTCATCCTCCCCAACTGGGGCCTTCAACGCAGCAAGTTGGGTGATGAGAGACTCCATTTGATTCAGATGGGCGAGAAGAGAGTCCTCATGCTTCATCTGGAGTTTGAAGAATTCTTGGCGGAGAAAGACCTTAGAATTGATTACCTTATTGCCGAAGAGACCTTCAAACTTCTCCCATAATTCTTGAGCAGTGGAATCAAAGTCGAGATGATGAATAACTTCATCACCCAAACCCAAACCAATGAGAGAAAGGGCTTTGTCATTTAAATTCTCCCAGTGTAGAATTTTCTTCTCATCCGATTGTGGCTTTTTATCCTTGCCACAAACAACATTCCACACCCCGTCTTTCATAAGGATAAGACGCAACTTTGTTTGCCATGTCGGAAAGTTCTTACCAGTGAACTTCTCAATAAAGGTACTCGATCTTGAAGACTCCATGGCTGTAAATGATTCTTGATTAGGACATGGAAGAAGTCATCACGGGAGAGGGCATCATGAGAGAAGCATTATGAGCAATAGGAGCAACATCACATTTGTCGTCAATGTTGATTTGGTGAAGAAGAGGAAAGAGGGAGTCAACATGAGAGATGTGAACACATGGAAGAGGGAGGCAACAGGAGAAATAAGAATCAACAATGTCTTGCTGCTGTAGATCAGGTCGAATCAACTCCACGAATCATCTCCACGAATGTAGAGAAGTGAGCAGCAGCTTCAGGAAGAGTGGTGGCAGGCAGCTTCCAAGAAATGACGGGCAACAGAACTCGTGGGCAAGCAGAAAAATTCGCGCAGGAAAAAATTTCGTCACTTTCTTGCAGGAGCCATAACTTTTCACCAGAACCTCGGATTGCAAAGATGTGAAAACAAAAAATGAAGTTCTCAAAGTCCTCTACAACTTTGCTTCAGATTTCAGTCAAAATTCAGCTTCTGTCCAAAGATACGGCCATCAGAAAGTGGCGGCTTGTTTCTAGCAAGGAGATGAAGACGTCATTGCTCAAGGAACCACAGCGTGGGCAGCTTCTTCATGAACTCGTGCAGCTCCACATGAACTCGGGCAGCTTCTTCATGAACTCGGGAGATGTAGCAAGAATGAAGACGATGATGAGGTTAAGGAAGGGGAGCACCTCTCTTGCACTTAGAGAAAGAGAGAGAGGGCGTGGCTTCCTTTTCTGGCCTCCCTCTCCTCAATCTCTAAGAGCAATGTGGCTCTGATACCACATGAAGGAACATGTGGCAAGCTATCTCTATGAATGGAAAGGAAAGAATGCAAGACAATGGAAATAAAAATGAAATGGAAGTAGACAATAGTATTAAACCAAAATACTCACATGTAGATAGCTTGATGTTGACTGATATCCCAAAACTAGAAAGTACAATGCCTTTATAGAATAGGCACACACACTCTAGATGTCACATGTATATGGGATAAGTCCCATAGTGACACATGGCACTCTAGGATATAAAGTAGTCTAGTACTACTCTAGAACACTAGAAAACACTCACTTTGGCTTCATGTTCCAACAGTTCTACTTTGAGATTTTTAAGGGTGAGAAAGAGTTGTAGGATTCAAAAACAAGATTGTAGGGTTCAAAAATGGGATAGTTTGAGAATTGGGGAGCTAGTCTCCTTCGCAGATTAAGGGGCATAGGGGTTGAGAAGTAAAATCTTGGAATTTCAAACTTGCAAGGGTATATTGGGAGTGGGAGAGAGAGTGTGTGAAAGTAGAATGGGGTTTGGAGATATAGGTGAGAGAGAAGATCTAAGATGTGTGGAGTTGGGTCGGAGAGAGAGAGAGAGAGAGACACACACACACACACACAGAGAAAGAGAGACAGAGAGAGAGAGAGAAGGGCGGGGGGACTTGGAATAAGTGGCAAGTTGAGGGTACATTGTAGGAGTTGTAGGGAAATAGCATGCTATCACATGTCGAGTGATGAGGGAGCAAGGACACTAAGTGTGAGAGTGCACAAGAATATAAAATTGAGTGAACAAACTACCCAAATATTGTGGAATTTTTCGCATTAGGGTATTTATACATTCCTCACTTTTTCATAACTTGTTGTAAGGAAAGTATCTCTTTATGTTGAACATGTGGTAGGGATTTTCTTTTTCTATGAAAAGCATGTGGTAAGGACTTTCTTTCTCTATGCAAAGCATGTGGTAAGGATTTCCTGTATCAAAAGCATGTGGTAAGGACTTTCTCTCTATGCAAAGCATGTGGTAAGGATGTCCAAATATTTTCAAATCCAAATTTAATAGTTTAACAATGTAATGATATAATTTTTTTAACATAGGAAATTTGATACTACATTTTTGTACTTTCACTCAATGTACTCTTCCATAGTTTTGTGATAATTTTTAAATGTATGGCCATCAAATTGCTTGTCCCAAGTTATTAAAAGAGTATAAGTAATGAAGTAACCATGACAGTAGATTCTTGCATCTAATTTAGCTAGCAAAATTTAGCTTGGAACTTCAACCATAACTATAAAGAAAAACAAATTTAAACTAGACATAAAATGTACCTATAATGCTCATAAAATAAGGAAAAGGATACAAAAGTATGTAGTAAATAAATCTACCTTTTTACTCAAATCAATAATCAGATACAAGCACATTTGAGTTCTAATACAATCGTATTATTTCAAATACCTTTTGATTTTGATGGATTGATATTCAACCTTGACCTATTAGAAAGACCTCAATGCATCCTTCAAGACAAAATTCACAATGTCTATCAAGGAGATGACCTCTCCACTCTATATTGCTCATTTTTAATTTAAAAAAATCATGAATGTGTTTCTTTTACAGAGCTCCTTTCATTATGGGGCTGGTAAGGCCCAAAAAGAAACAACCAATTACAAATTTTGGCTAACAAAAAATGCCACACACCCTTAGCCTATGCTGTAAGTAGTAAGAAAAAATGCTAGACTCTAATATGGACCGCGATCAAAAGTAGATTCCTACTAGCTATCAGATCCTCAGAAGTTAGGATCTAGTCCAAGTCCCTTAAAATCCCCTTCACCTATATAGTAATAGCTGATTCACAAAAGCCAAAACCCTCTACTACATTGGACACCAAATCATTCCGTAATTCCCACATGATGATCATCAATTTTGCTCATATATATGGCCAGGATGCTACCATAGAGGAAGGGAGGTGAGTGTCCTCACATAGAGGAAGGAAGGGAGGTGAGTGTCGTCACCCAGTAGCACCATTCTTCATTTGGAACCAATAAAAGATGTGGCCATGAGGCTCCAATTCGTGTACTACGCTCTCCACCTTCAACCAAACCTCCCAAGAACTTTGATAGTGCCAAAGCCCATGCATTAGGTCATGATACATCACTTTCATCGAAATTTTATGGAGCTATCTCTTTACAATTGACATGCAACCTTTCAGCTTAGTCCTATGGCACCAACCTCTTACTTCCAAGGCATCAGCAAAACATTGACGCTCTTACCCGTTACCACCCCTTGATCATTGCGCTAGCACTTCGCATGCATCTTTGAAGAAATTAGTCCTTTTATCCTTCCCTGTACCTACGCTCCTAGTTGCTTCCTTAATTCTCTTGGAGATACTATGAGCCGATAGTCTATTTGCATGGGTTGAATCTTTAGTCTTCATCCTCTCCTCACGGCTCTTATTGTCTAGGAGTCTCTTCCTATGATTCGCGTCTAATAGTTCCTCGTACTGGTTTTCACCATTGAGTAGCACTATGAACCTTCGACATCTAGTCACCCCCTTGAGTTAGACTATTGTTTTCCTTCTCAATATAAAAGTAAGTGTGTTAAGTTTTGGTCTATGGTGGTTCTCCCAAGCTATCCAGTATCACAAATAAATACCCTATATCATTTGATCATCTAGGCCATAAATGTGTCACAAACTTAGACATAAAGACACATGATTACATAAAAGGGCATAACAATTGCTTATGTGTATGCCATGAAAAAATAACAATCTTATTATGTCAATATGACATGCCTAGTTAGTATGCACAATATGCATAACATCTATCTACCAAGAAGGACATAAGAATAGCGTATGCTTAAATGGTAAATATAACTGGATCTATTGAAATCCAACCAAGTATCAGTACAAATATGGTTAAACCAACGGTTACACATATGGCTCTATCGAAATCCAACCAAGTAGCATTACACATATGCTCAACCAAACACTTTCGTTAAGAATTAGATTCTTTGAATGTGTACAAAGATCAATGGAGTGGTTACTAAAAAAAATATTTTCTTACTCTTTTTTTGGAATAGATGCCTTTAAATGCATAGTTGAAATTGAATCATTGAAATAAATGTCTCTACTAGAGGACAATAAGCACTGACAAATGTAGAAGTCATTTGACCATAAAGAAGAGAAACATCATTAAACACAATTCAACTTTCTTTTTGGGAATAAATGCCTTTAAATGCATAGTTGAAATCGAATCATGAATAAATGTCTCTACTAGAGGACAACAAGCACTGACAAATGTAGAAGTCATTTGACCATAAAGAAGAGAAACATCATTAAACACAGCTCAAGAGTTCTGGGCGGCACTTGTCATTTTTCCAATAATCTCTATTTCACCATGTAAAATCCTCGATTCCAATATTCTCCATTCCACCAAAAAGGTAATTCATGTGACTTTGTTACTTATTAAAGCTTGAAAAGTATCTTTGGCATATAGATGTTGGATGTGTGAGCCATTCAAGAATGTAATTTGTTCATGCATGCATGGGAAGTTAATACACCATGCAAGTTTATATTGCTTCTTTCTTGGTAAAGCTTTTTCTCCAAAATACAAAAGTTAAAGCTCTAATGCATTCTCTTCTTTTGGACAAACTTGATTGTAAACTAAGCATGGGACCAAGGAGTTGCTTCGAGAGGGCATGGGATGATCCCTGAGTGAAGGGTGTACTCCAAAGAAAGAGCAAAGTTAATCTCTAGAAATGGTTTTGTAAAAAGGTGATTGCCCTTGGAGATCCATCCTACCTCAAGCTTTTATACAAAGCTCTAGAGCTCCATTGTCCTCATACCCACAAAGCTCATTGCCCCTCAAGCTTTTATACAAAGCTCTCGAGCTCCATTTTTATAGCCATCCTCATACCCACAAAGCTCTTGCTCTCTTCGTATTATCCGCTGCCAATGTTCCTCTTCTTCTTCGGTGGCCTTCGCCAACAGGTCACCCACATCCTCCAGCACGATGTGGGCCGATGCATCCGCTGCGGCACCGCCGCCTGCTTGGCCAATTACGAAAACGTCCTGGAGCTCTTCTTCGTGCCTGTGAGGCGTTGGCCCGGCGAGACAGCGGCGCTTTACTGTGAGAATTGTGGGTTCCTCGTG